>NC_072771.1:37153528-37394521 GCF_022539595.1 Amphiprion ocellaris
ACTGCAGTTCCATGAGCCCCTGAATGCAAACCTAAGTCCTGGGCTGCATCTTTTGTCTGATAATTGTCTCCTAAAAAGAAAATAAACTGCCCTCTGGGTCGGCATGCTAGTTTCTTACCAGTTCGCTCATTGTTTGTTTTTATAATTCACCTTAGCTATACAGATTAACACATTTGAAAAGTAAACCCCCCGAGCAAGGACATCTTGGGGGTTAGAATAAATTTTCTGGAAATTAATGTAGATCTTCGTCCATGCAGTTGAAACACACGCTTAAAAAAACACAGGTTCCTGGTCCTTGGGGAAAGTTCCTACAGTGGTAGCAGCCATTTAGTGTTGAAATAAGAAATATGTAAAAACACAAAAATATATGTTAGCCATTATAAATATTTCAACATACCAAAATATGTCTTATTGTGATCATTTTATGTCCGGATGTTAGATTCGTGGAGCTATCCAAATGGAGAACGAACATCTTTTTTAGCTCCGTCTGTGTTTGTTCAAGCAGAATCTGGTTATAGAGGTTAATGAAACACTGGGAGGTTTGAGAAAAGAAGGCAATGACCCTCGTAGGTAAACAGCTTTTGAGGGATGATGTTTTGGTTCAAGGACGACACACAGATAGAGGGCAAATAACACCTTCTTTGAAACTGAAGCACTCTCTCCCCCCTCGAAAAAAATAGAATGTCGCCTTGCTTTGACAGAAACCTGTAGCTGAGGTTGATTGGATTGGAAAATGTATTTACACGCAGTGCAACTATATACCGACCCCCAAAACCGGTGGTGTTCAAAGACAGAGTATCACCTTGGATGTTTACATTTCTGACTCCTTTTTTGTGATGCCATGTTACATTGAAGACTAACGCTGCAAATATAGAGAAAATATATTTAATAATAGCTAAGGCAAAGCTCAAAACTTTCTAAAATGAGCATCTGCAGCCTTTATAGTTTTGGTAAATGTGAGGTTTTTGGCATTTTCAAACAGAAACCAAAACGAAACATAGACCAGACACATCCTGACTTAAGCAGGGAATGACTGCATATAAACTAAAAGTAGCAGCTGATGCAATATTACATCATCACCTACGCACATCAGTGTTATCTGCCGCAAACTGTAGGAAATATTGCAGCATACTTGGGTTTTTTTGGATGCATTTACAATTTCCACAGGTGATGCACTTTCTTTGAACGCCACTGTATACATACAGTATGAAGAGGTGGATTTGCAATCAGCAAAGCTGCTTTGGTGGATTTGCAAATCACACATGAAGCCAAGTCACCTAATTTCAAAAATTCGAACTTCTCGTATGTCAAATAAAACAAATGCAATTTTGAAAAGCTGCAAAATCACAAGGAAAAATTGGAAAAAATGAGACCTTTCTAATAATTAATCGCATTGCAGAGCACCAGATGAAATGTGTTGTCTAGACTTTGTAGCGCCCAGGGACCTTGGCCAGGAAAATAGAGCATGAATGTTTGATAGGACACAGCTACACCACGATGGCCGTACGTGGCTGCTGTGATGTGCACTTCAGACGACGAAAAGTGGGTCATGTGATCTATTTTGTTTCAAGGCCGGGATTAGGACAACTTGTAAACCAATCCTGTTTTTCTTACCGAAAATTACAGTGAATTAGACATGATGCAGTGATAAGAGGCAGGTCAGCGGGGTGGTGAAGAGGGTCTGATTTTAACTGGTTTCACTGCTGCCAATGTTACGCTTCTGATCGAGGGTACTGAGCTGAAACTTTTATGTGTCTAAGCAAGCTCCAAGGACAGCCTTTGTGAGCTTTCGGATTTCAACAAGAACATATATATATTCAGTAACTGTTAACAAAATGGACCCAAAAGTTTCTCTGGTACAGAGGCATTAATAATGCATGAAATGTGTAAAATTGCACGAAACCTGTCTAAATCCTGAGTCCAGAAGCAGCCTCCTTGTTTCTCAGATGTCTGTAGTTGCTGACTGCAGCACCATATCACAGCAAACACACTCAGCATTGCAACACGGTGTCTGGAGTGTGGACAGAATATATGGGATGTTGATTTTCTTTTCTTTTTTCTGAGCATAAATCAGCGTTACACCAGACAGTGTATGTGAGAGTATGTCTGCAAGTAACGGATCGCAGTCGACTTCAGACGTTTAGCACATCAAGGTTTCATTAGATGATGGGATTAGATGGATTTCAATAATCCACATTTCTGCAGTTTATTAGAAGTCTGGTCATCCCCCTGTTGCGAGAGGACAGGCGCATCTGAATTCCATTACTCTCCCATTCACCTGAACTTCCCTCTGACACGTCAGTCATTACCAGAACGATGTATAATTTAGTCAGCGTCCTTATGTGCTACCTATGACTCATTTTTAAATGTGCACACCTCAAGACAGGATCTACAGTCAGGAAAAGTGATATATCTTCTGATGCAACTGTGTCTAGTGGACCTCTGGCCTTAGGCAGCGCTTTATTTAAAAATGCATACGTATTATTAGCCTTAAGCAACAAGCCCGGGGCCGTGGAGTGTCCTCCCCTGATTCTGAGACACTATAGATTCACTATTTGCTGAAATTAAATTCAGATTTTTTCATAGTACATCTCCCTGCACAGGAAAAGAGACGGTGAAATAGGCAATGTAAAAAGCAAACTCTCTTCGAAGCAGATTCATTCAGCCTTCAGTGTTAGGGCTTTCTTGCTTCCTAAAGCCATTTTGTATCAAGCAATTACACATAAGCCACACTGGAAAATACACATTACTGATATTACAGTGCCCATAAAAAGTATTCACCTCTCCTGGAACTTTTCTGCTTTTATAGCTTTTCAACATTAAATCATGGTCATTTTAATTAGGCTCATTTGACAAGAATTTCCAAAAAAAAAGCCTCCAAAAATTCTTTCATATTCAGTGTATGTTTCTCAAGTGATTTCAGTATAAAGAAGAGACCTGGATCTAGGAGGTCCAGTCTCTGGTGAATCAGCACTCCTGGCTACAACTGCACCATGGGAACTAAAGAACACTTTGTGAAGAGGATGCAAGAAATCCTCTGTACAGTACAGTTAAATCTACCATTTAATAAATGGAATGAATATGGCATGTGCAAATCTGCCAAGAGGAGGTCATCCTCAAATACTGAATGATGGTGCAAGGTTGGTGGCCAACCTCACTGGTCTCTTTCCTGCCTGGTGAAATGTATGTTGCAGGATATATAAGCCCTGTACCATAAAGAAAGTTCCAAATCCGCAGAGCATCCTTTTGTTATCTGGCTTCAATAAACTTAACAACCACTGTCTTACTAATA
Organism: Amphiprion ocellaris; assembly: GCF_022539595.1. Classification (NCBI taxonomy): domain Eukaryota; kingdom Metazoa; phylum Chordata; class Actinopteri; family Pomacentridae; genus Amphiprion; species Amphiprion ocellaris. Next base: position 37,156,821 of record NC_072771.1, read on the forward strand.
TGGTGATCAAGTCGCTAAGTCAACTCAGGGTTTGTGAACCTGCAAATCACAAACATGGACAGGTCTCCACCTCCATATTCCTCAGAAGAAGAGCAAGCTACAATCCCAGACCAGCATGAAGAGTTTTAAAATTTTAATACGGGTTAAAAGCAACACAGCTGTCTAGTGCTGCAGCCCAAACCATGAATGATAGCTGGCAAAAGACTGCAGACTGTGTGAGTTGACATGCTTATCAATGGCACTGCTTCAAAAGGCACGATAAGGGTAATGGAAGCATTTTTATTTAAATTGTTTATATGTAGGTTTCTTGTGCACCATTCAGTCAATTTATAGCTATGCAGCACAGGTTTGTATAGCGTGTGCTGCACACAAAAGGCAAATTCTGTAAGGAATAAATAACAAAATAATCAAAATAAAACTATTTTCATGGATGAATTCAGTAATCTTACATTTATGAGATATCATGTAGTCAGTAAGTCCTCTTTCAGCTGCTTTGCAAACGGTTTAAGGAGCAAGTAAAGAACAAGTATTAAAACATAGCTAATAGGAAGTCTTGCTGCAGGTCTTTTAACTCAAGAAATGCAAGGTTTTAGTGCTCTATCAGTTTCCCTTTTATGATTCTATTGATACATAAAGGCCCACAGAACAATGAAGTGGCTTTGAAGTTGCAATAAACCCTCTTGGCCTCCTTAGAGAACCTCACAAAGAACTGAGCTTCACACGATCATCTAGGTGATGTTTTAATGCATGCTGATCTGTAATCTGGAACATAACCTGTTCTGGAGCAGGGAAAGCTCTTAGCTGCAATGGTGATGTACCCGGTAAGAAGAGAATCACAGTCGTAGTAGACCTAAAGTTTTCTCCACAACCCCAAATCCTGCTTCATGGTACAGACTTCTGGAGCCTGAAATTCAGTTTGCAGACTCTCATTGTCATTTTATAGCATCCGGTGAATACTGAGAGCAAAGAAATCGGAAGCCACATTTCACAGTGACCAGTCGATATAATCCACAGAGTACATCGAATGGTGCAGGAACTCAGATCATAACAATCAGGATGTGTCACCCTTCATTGCTGCACAGGCTATATTCAATACACATAATGCCATCTGACTTACACCCACACTCCCTGCTGTAAATAAAACCTGGCAAAGCTGCCACAGCCATACGGTTATTTTGCCTCTTTTGTTTTTCCAATTAGAAAAGAAGAAGAACTAGTTCATTATTAAGTAAATCGTACATTGCAAATCCAGTGGCTGCAAATTGGCATCGCTACTCTTGTAATAGAATAGAACAGTGAATAGAGGCATTATGGTGGCAGCTCAAATATAATATTCTCCACACAATATGCATTCCAATTGACTTAAGTGAAGGCAGTGATGAGTGAATGAGGCTTTTGCCACCGGATCAGTCCAACTGTGTGTAATGATACAGATAGGTGAGACCCGCATGAGGTGAATTAAAGAGCGACGCTGCAACATGAGCAATACCCCACTTGGAAATCCTGACACCTACTTCCACAACGTGATTGCTGCTATGCAAATAAATACTTAAAGAGCTTTGAATGAGATTTGAGTCATTTTTGTACCAATGAAAAGATGTTTGCGCTTTCTGAGGAAAGGAGCGATGTTTTTCAAGAACGTGTAATGTTTAAAGAAGTGACTGAATGAGTTGTGAACAAAATATCTCAGCAGTTTCTTAAATTTAGATGATTATGAGCAGACTATTACAACAATAAATTCTAATTTTCTGTTGTTTTTCTAAATAATATTTGTTGTTTTTTTATGTCTTATTGTCACTTTGCAGTTCACTGCACTATATGAGCATGACACATAAAAACCCTTGACTCTTGAACTAAACAGATAGTTTCTGAAACCCCTTGAAAGGACAAAGCTTTGCATAAAAGCTACAAATACAGTACAAAACACATTCGCCAACTCTTCCCCCCAACAGTGATCACTTAGCAACCGAGTAGCAGGTTTGTCAGGCTTTTTTCTTTCTCCACATGTTCAAACAGTGTGCATGGGTTGTAATAAGACAGATACCTGACATTTAAAGTGTTTTGGGTTTCCTTTCAGCAGCACGGTTACGTTGACAACGTATATAGTATGTATAGCTCACCCACTATGGAGTATTTCCTGCTGTGTGGAAGCTGTTCTTGGATGACACTGAATTAGGGTTTAAGCACCTCTGTTCTGCTCTTTACTGAAGTATCTTCACAATCCAACAAACCCAGCAGAGCTGCACTTAATCCTCGTCCTAAAAGCTTTTGTTCTTGTGACATTAAAAGCAGCAATGTACCGATTGAACCACATGAACAAGTGTGAAATGAGCTCAGCAGTTGAACACGCTGGTAATGTTACATTTTCCTCATAATACAAAGACTAACTACCTCTAAACCACCATACGGGAACGTAATTTGTTTCTTTTCTTTTGTTTTTTACATGGATTATGGTAGGCTTGTAATGATGCATCTTCAGCCTCAGTCTTTTAAAGTGATATCACATTTAGTACATATTCAACTCCTGAAGCCCATTGGCTGTTTTTTTTTTTTTTTTAAATTTCCACCTGAAAGAACATTCCCAAAATTCAGTCGGTAGCAGCTCCACAATTGTGAGGCCAAACGAACAACCTTGGGCTCTATGGATAAGAGATATTTGGGAGAATTTTGAAATGGAAAAAGACTCTCTATTCATATCACGAGGCCAGAGTGACAACTGAAAATTAACTAAATTAAGATTTTTTAGTTCTGTGAATCAAAACTGTAAAATTTTGAGAGCAAAAAAGAGTCTGCAACACTGATGAACCTTCAAAACTGACCTCTCCCACATCTGATGCATCAGAAGTAAAGCACAACAAAGAATGCGTTCATTTAAATAGAAAGACTCGCAGCTTCACTGAACGTGCAACATTTGATAACCTTCAGAAAATGGCAGCAGGTTGCGTTTTAATAACAGACACAGCCTGGTCTCAGCACAGCGACCTCCAAGGTGGAACAGCCAAGACCCCTTTTACAATATTGTCACTTTTAAACACGTCTGAAAGCAGGAAGTAGCATTTTGAAGTGATTCACAGAACTAAAATCCCTCCTGTCTCAAATAAATGACCTATTGTTTGAAAAACTATTAAGAATATTGACTGTTGAATCTGGAAACACTGTCACGGTGAACCTGAAGAATGGGAAGCTTGACAGGTGCGCCGTCAAGGTTAGTAAACGGTCATAAAATCACTGCAGTCAGAGACCAAACTACTGACATTTTTCTCATTTATGTCTTCCTGGTTTTATCCACTTGCAAAAAAAAAAGCTGCATTTTATTTTGCTAAAAGTCTAGACATTGTGTCTATCTTTTAAAATTCCTGTGACCAGTTACTCATATTGACCAGACAAAGTTTGGAGATAAACAAGAAGATTCTAAGAAGCCAAATCCCCTTGTTTTTGTATGTATGTATGTGTTTTTTCACATGAATAGGAGTTGTCACAAGGCTACTATGTGGAAAGTTTGTAGATGTGAAAATGAAGAATCAAAAATCACATTGTTTAGCCATCATTATGAATGCAGAGGAAAAACAAAGCCAGATGGAATAGAAAAGACTCTAATATTAAGTTTATGTGATAAAATCATGAATTTAGTGTCCTGGATGTCTCACTTAATTCTCAGACTATTGTTAAGTTCCTGATTCTTCTTGATTTTCTTTCAAGCTGCAGTCCATGAGAAATGTCATGGTCACGATCTATGAAAATTTCCCTCCCACTCACTCTCTACAGCCTAAATTCTTGCTTCATGTGGCAGGAGGCCTCTTGAATGAATGAATAATGCTTAAACGTTGCTTTGCTTCAATGGGCTTCTTTAGATGGCTGCAAAGATTATTATCTCTTGTGGGGAAAAAATTGTGATTTGCTAGTCCCTTACAATGACATTGTGAGCTATTTTAGAATGGACACATTACTTGAAAGGCTGTAACTAACTCAAGATATTACCTGAAATGTGAATGCTTGAAAACAAGGTCAAGGCATCGCGTTATTCACTCGCCTCCTGCCAAACATGCAGCACTTCACAACAGGCAACTTCAAGGCTTCCCCTTTAAATTCCTCCACCCACTCACTGCCGAACATCCCCAGCCCGAGATTCACGGGAAGGAAACAGCATGGAAACATCGTGGATGCAGCAGCAGCAGCAGCAGCAGCAGCAGCAGCAGCAGCAGCAGCAGCAGCAGCAGCAGCAGCAGCAGCAGCAGCAGCAGCAGCAGGTCAGAAGCGCTGTGTACCCCGTGGCCATTCGATAAGCTCATTTGCATGCTGACCATGTTGGACCCTGCCCCCAGGTCACATTTGCATTTCACAGGTGAAAATTGCAGCAAACCCAGGCATGACACATCAATATTTCTTTGTTGCTAAGTGAATAAACCACCATTCTGCCCAATTCAGTCACAGGTGGTCTTTGCCACCTAAAAGGAAACCAATGGAAAGGCATTAGATGTGTGTAATTAGCCTATTTGACTGTGCAAACAGAAGCAGTGTGAGGCAACAAAGGAAGCTGGGCATCGACTCTGGAATAGCATCATTGGTGATTTCACACACCAAAGTAAAATGTGCAACATCCTTCTTTAGCAAATCCTCCCTTTCCTGTCTATACCGTAATGAAATCCACACTATCTGATTAAGTAATTAGCAGAGGTCACAGATACACTTTGATTAATAAAGAATGCAATCAAACCAACAATTACTACAATAATGTTGGGACTTTTGGTGTTAATGGGTCTTAAATGGAGTAATTGCACAGAGGAGCACGACACAGTTACATACTGTGCTGTAGCTCCAAGATAATTATCTCAGTCTCATTATCCAACCTGTTTATGATTCTCCTCAGGTCTTTTGTGTTTTGGACCCTTGGTGCAGCTATGATACGTGCAGAAAAACAGGCAGGGCATCAGTGTCATGTAATAACAGTGAGGAATGTGGCGCTAACTGTAAGTCAGTGCAATTGTCCAACTAAATGTCAACTGGCTGAGACCCATTAAAGGAAATCCCAAATCCTATTTCAACTCTCTCTTCAATTTCTATGTAAAAGGAAATGAATCTGAGCCTCAGTAATATGAACATGGGGCCGATGACTTAGACATCCTGGCAAGGTGTTTCATATATTACCATATTAAGAGGATTATCAGCAGTGAGAAGATAAACAAGACAAGGCTAGAGGGATGTGGTGAGCTTATCTGCAGCGACATGAAATATATTCAATTCATGTACTTTACCACCTGTCTTTTAAAAGCATATTCTCACCTTAGTTATGAAATAGTCTCATCACTTTTAATTGAAATGCATGGGCTAACCTCTGAAAGGGTAATTGCACTGGGTAGGAATGTTGTCCTGGTTGGAAAATGTAATCCCCTCAATTCCTTTAATCTGTGAAGGGAACTTGCCCTTCCTTTTTGATGTGCTCTCTAATAATGCACGGCAGGACTGGCCCCACACCCACAGTATATACGCCATATAGATTTTTGAGGCTCACAAGTTAACTTGTATGCTAAGTCAGGAAGACGTGGTCAGCGAGCTCCGTGGGAGATAATCGCCTCCTCTGCCATCCTTTGTTGAGCGACCTCTTCTTGTATGCGTGATTCTCAGAATGTGTTTCTGCAGCGATGCAGGTTTCCCCCATGTCAGCACATCAGATCATCAGATCATCTTTAAATTCACACCACATACTCTGGGAGCTTCGCTCAGGATTTCAGTTTCTGAGAGGTGTTTCTGTGGAGAGAGCACAGGATGTGCTGGAGTCGTCCAACTCCTTTGACCCTGTTTGAAGCCTACAGGTCTTTATTTCCAAAGAAGAATTGCTTGAACTTTTGTTGGGGAGGGTCAGCATTTGCCCATCAAAACAGAGCATCAGTACTCACCAAAAATACTAATGTATTTATCTGCAATGTATTTTTTCCATTTTGCTGAGAGTGAAATCATTCTCAAGGCAACCGTGTTTTCAGCCATAAAGATCAAATTCAATCAGAGGTGCATCATCCAAAAATAAGTGCTGTAAAAATGTGAAGAGTGAACATCCAAATGGTTGTGGCAAGTATAAACACTCTAATACTGAGTCATTTTACCAAAACAAATAGTAAAATGTACATTCATAGCTTCTGTTGTATTGCTTCTGTATTTGTTTCAGTCACTGCACTGCTGCACTGATGCTCTGACACAAAGGATGGAAAGTGGATCAACTGTTGCTGTAAAACTTACATCATTTGTCATTCAGACACATGCATCAACACATTCATGGTAGACTAGCTTGTTAGAAATGCAGAAAAAATTCCCTCTAATCATTGAGGTACATGTTGAAATGTGACAACTTTCCAAAGTAAGAAAATTCAGTAAAATCCTGAAAATGTTTCTATCTAATGATGGGATTCCCCTCATGAAAGTATGGTAGATTACACAGTTGTTTCATTGTTCTTGAACCTTTGTGCCACCAGGGAACCCTGAACTAGCAATTTTTAACAGTGTTCTCATGAAAGCAAAGTTGTTTTTACATATGATCTGTACGTGAATATTTGAGGAGGGTAATTTCCTGAAGCTAAGGTAAGCTAAGAGTCTTGTTTTCATACATGTTCACGTGTTGATGAACAGATAAAATTGAATATGGATACCACCGTTCAAAAGTCTGTGGTCACTTAAAAATGTCCTTATTTTTGAAAGAAAAACATTTTTTTCAATGATAATGAAAAATAATCAGAAATACAGTCCAGACATTATTAATGTGGTAAATGACTATTGTAGCTGGAAACAGCTGATGTTTAATGGAATATCTCCATAGGGGTACAGAGGAACATTTCCAGCAACCATCACTCCTGTGTTCTAATGCTACATTGTGTTAGCTAATGGTGTTGAAAGGCTCATTGATGATTAGAAAACCCTTGTACAGTTATGTTAGTACATGAATAAAAGTGGAAGTTTTCATGGAAAACACTAAATTGCCTGGGTGACCCCAAACTTTTGAACGGTGATGTATTTTAACCACTCACAATGCAGCTGCCTGCTGATGATCACATGACTGTGATCCACTACAAATCGACTGCTGCAGACTTATTGGGACTTATCTATAAGAAATGACACAAGGACCAATTTGTTAAATTGTGGGGGTGTTTCTGAGTCCCATCATTTCCTGCTGCCTGCTACATATTTAGGTCACACGATTCAGTATCGTACATAACATACATATGCAGAACACACACCTGTGCTCAGCACAAGGTCATTTTGTTTCTAAGTACATCTATATTAAATGGCCACATGTTGCTGTGATTTCTGATCATCAATAACTAATATTCAAATGCTGCATTTCTGACATTGCCATATGAGGGAATGAACAGGCTTGGCAGAGTACTGCGCTCTCTGAGTGTTTTTCTTGTTTTGACTAGTACCGCCTGGTGGTTTCTCAGTAGCCTAACTTTATTCCAAGCATAGTCTATGCATGTTAACTTACCGATATTACATAAACCAAGTAAATAACTTCAAATTTCACAGTGCTGCAAGCTGAGTCCAAAAACTGAAGGCACACAACACTCCCAAAATAAAAACTCGCCGACTTGTTTAGTCTGTGACTCACAAAACCCTACAGTGTACAGTCACTGCAAAAGTAGCCAGCAAATACACAACCTGAAGCACATCGGTCCAGGAATGTTCAGTTACGTGTTCAGAGCTTCAGGATAATAACAGGAAGAGTTATTATGACAATAACAATCTGTGAGTAAAAGACGGAAAAGCAAAAGTCTGTGTACTGACTGCTGTTGTAATATAGTTGAATGTTTCGTCATTTTGCAGGTAATCTGGTGAGAGTACGTTTACAGGTTACTGACAATGACTTCTCAGTACGACAACATTGTCTATGTTAAGTTAGAAAGTTCTCCACTATTTTGGTACCTACACTCACCACTGTTGTTGTGTAAGTGCATCTTATATGACTATTATTAAGAAATATGGTGTTATGCTGAGAGGAGACTGTGCATTAAGATCTATGGGACATATTACTCTCCTAAAAGAGTTTGAGTTTTAATTTATGTTCATTTTTCTGTATTTGTGTCTGTTGTTCTGAAGTCATACTTTTGCAGAATTTTCTGTACTATGTAGCAGTGAAACAACATTCTGTGCACAACTACCAAAGTCCTAACTAATAATGTCTCTGCTGCTGAGCAATGTGGTTTTAATTCAGAATGTAGCGCCTGCATGACTTAGGTGTTCATGTTTTATCAAAATCAGAACAAACTGCACATGACGATTGTTGCATAGCGTCTCAACAGTGCTCCTTTACCCCTCTGGTATCATTATGTGGAAAACAAGTGGGATGAAAAAGTTTCTATTGTTTAAATCTATCACACTATAAGCCTAAAGTCGGCACAGCATGTTAATGTAATTAGTCTTGCAGCTCATTGCTTCAGTCACACCCGTTTGCTCGCTCTAGACAATTGATTGATATCCAAAGTTAAACAGCGGGGTAAAGTGCAGAGCCAATAATCGCAGCATGCACGACCTTTTTCACCTTTCTGCCTCTTTTGGACACTCTGCGACAGTCATAAAGGAGTCTGTAAAACAAGTGCCAGTCTCCATGACCTCCTGCCAGAGACAGTTCACAGGGCTGACTCCCTCACCTAGCGGGCATGACTATTTTATCTCCACAGGCAACCTTGAGAAATGAATATCAAAACTGAAAGAGTGAGGATGTGAAAGGGAGGCGGTGGAGAGACAGAAAGACACAGAGAGAGAACAGACAGAAAGAGTGAAATGGGGGGAGAGAGCATAGGAAAGAAAATGACTTGGCAGTCACCCAAGTGGATCATTACCTTCTGCTCCACAAATGTGATGTAGTGGAGAAGGTGAAACTGATAGTTTGGAAATGAGCGGAGCGCGCTGGACTGATACTTAATCATTACCACCACTGCACCATGGCAGATAGCGGCTCTGGGCTTCAAGGTGTTCTCCCCTGATGTTCACTGGAACAGATCGACAAGCTTGTTCTCCGCCTCCAAAGGGAGGAGTGTGGCATGAAGCGATTAAAAACACGCTGCCCACTTTGTAACTGTCCGCTAAGCGCTCAGGCCCGGCAGGAAAATGTTTGCTCTGTTTCTCGGTGCTAGTTTGATTTATTGACACTGCGGTGTAAACACCACATGTGAACGTTCCGCTGATCTTGTCACATTTGTGTCCAATTTCTTACAGTTGTAGTGACTTACTTAATGCATGCTAGCTGTAGGTTTCACACTGACGACAGCAAACTTTTATGCAACTTCCTTTAGACTATTTGCAGCAAACACCTGATGCATCATAAAGATAGTAGCAGCAGCGTTGTGCTTTTTATTTCAGCAGCTACTGGACTGGGTTCATTTTGATTCCATGTGCAATATTTATTTCCAAGTATAACTCTGTCAATTTAATGTGGAACATTTCATTATCATGTGTGATATTACATATTAACTGAGTAAAATTATTTTTTAATGTTCTATTCTAGCCTTTTTCAGCTCACTCATTTAATTTCAGTAATGTATCATACAAGTATCTTTTTGCTTTTCTGCCTTTTAGGCACTGCATTTCTTATTTTATGTCTTCATTGTAACAATATCTGGTCTTATCTTTTATTAGCTTAGTTTATCATAGCTAAGCTTAGTTTATCTTAGCATATCTTATCTTATCCTATGTTAGCTTATCTTATCTTAGCCTATCTCAGCTTATCTTATTTTAGCAAACACAATTATACATAGTATAATATGCAGTGAAATGTATTATGCACCTGTTCCAGACCGAACCAATAAGAATAATCAATCAATGTCAATATGTTGCCTAGAAACACCTTCATTTACAGCATGATTTAATACAAAAATCACCATTAAAACTTCTGTTTGTAATATTATGTTCTTTATTCTGTCATTCATTTAACTCCGAGTTCTTGTTCAGTGGTGAAAAGGGTGTTTATAGATTTTTTAATGAACTTTTAGAACCGGGAAACGTAATAGCCGAGCTGTTAGCATCTCTTTCTTCCACTCCAAACTGAGCTAAATTTGGAACCCAGTAAGTTCCACTCACAATGCCGCTTTAGTTTTTCTGTGATTCAACAGTCGAAACAAGAGTCCATCGAGATGTCTTCCAACTCAACATTCTTGGATTACCTTCCCGAGGAGATGTCAATGATAAAATGAGAACAGACACCGGCACTGGTCCCAGTGAGGAGAAACGGACACCAGCGGACTGCACCATAATGGGTTTCTCAGAGAGGGTCTGGGTTCGATGTGAATCACCGTCAGATAGCAGCGTCAGACTCACTCATCCTGCTGGATGCTGTGAAACTGGAGCTCAGGTCAATGAACGCATCACACCCATTACAAACCCATTTAGACTTCTGAGAAACGCTCCATGTAATTCTCTAATGCTAAATCACAGGCTTGGTTTATCTGAAATTTAAATATGACATTCAAATGCCATAAAAATTTAGCAGCATTTAACATTTTTTTATTCCTATGTGTGCTGAGAATGGTCTATTTTTTTGCATGTTTTCCATCCATCATTTCTGTGTTGAATTTTGAAAGGACACTTTTTAAAGAAATGGCATTTTATGACATTTAAGAAACGCACTTACAGTCATTATTGCAATAAATGTCCGAATCTGCAGCACGTTCATAGTTCGATGCAGGCACTGTGAACTTTGTCAAGTAAATACTGATTAATAATTCATACGGACAACGTGAAACATGTAGTACACGTGCAGTTTAAGTGATGGTATAGAGTTATCTTTTATTTATTAGACTTATTTTACTCTGTATTCGCTCGCAACACCTAAAAATGTCTGACTAACATATTTCTTTACATTTCCAATTTAATATATGAGGCTAAAAGTTGCATCATCTTCATTTGCACAAACTGATGCAATCTGTTCCATACTGCGTCTGCAGAAAAATCTAAAGGTTTTGCATCCACGGTCACGCAGCACAAACACAGAGCGCTCACTTGCTGTATTCAACATAAAAGCAGCACCGCACCAACGTTCACATAATTGAATGCAGACACTGCTACATATTTCAGATGCAGAGAGTACACAGAGCAGCTAGAAAGCATATTTCCCGAGTCCTTGGCCTTTTGATTGTCGGAGAGCTCGATGCCTCTCCATTTCTGTGCAAATTTCCTTTTCATCTGATCTAATCGATGGTATTTCTCTAATGATGACAAGAATGATGACTTAAAATGCGCCAGGGCTTCATTAATGCATGCACGGGCATCGATCAATACCGACAGACACTTCAGAAAATGACTTTACCCGGGGTGCTGTCGTTCCTGCAATTTTATTCTATTTGTGCCTTCAGTTATCCTTTAAAGCGACTCCTGCCACAGAAGTCACACGAAAAGCTCCAAAGTTGGGGGAATATTTTCGTGTCTCCTTGACTTTGACTGTGAACCGGGGTTAAACAGCAACACAAGAACAATATCGCTGCCTTTAAAAGTTGACTTCTGCTGACAGTCAGATAAAGTATCATTGCAGAGAATCGTGAAGCTCAACACGGCAGCAGCAGCAGCAGCAGCATGAGAAATGGCAGAATTTAAACAACAGTGACACAGGTTGTTATAATCTGCCAGCACTTTTCTCTCTTGCTTTGCTAAAATGCAAGAGAGGAAAAGGGCACTTTGCACTATGGCTGCGCTCCCTCCTCCTCCTCCTCCTCCTCCTCCTCCTCCTCCTCTCTCCATGCATTTTACTGCACTCAGTGCCATTTTCTTCGCCATCTATTTTCTCCTTTTACATGTCTACGGTTTCAAATGCTTGTTTGAAAACAACATGGCACAAGGTAATATGAGTCAGTGCTAAATCACAGGGCATCCAGGCAATATGTGACATCCCCATTAGATTGTCAAAGAGGAATGGAAAAATTACTAACGGAGACATTTAGCGGGTTTAAATTTATTTCAAAAGAATCATTGCCCATTTTGGTTCTTCTTGAAATTTTACTTCTACAACTTTCGTGTTGTTGCGACAAGAAAAAAGTCAAAGGAAATGACAACGTTTACTTCAAAAAATGTGAGATTCATTGCAAATCGTAAGCAGTCATTGGAACAAAAACAACACAAAATGAGCACCAAGTGTTCTACATAATGGATTAGTAAGAGCAGCATACAGACAGCCAGTCTCAGCACAGTTTTTTTGTGTAGCACCATCTAAACAAACAGAGGCATTCCAACTGTTTTACATTCCGTGTAATGGAAAAGAAAACTACTGTGGATATTTAACCCTAATCCTGTATTTAATACCACTAAACCCACTGACTCATTTTTTAACGCTGCAGATGTGTCACTCCATCGGTGCTAATCAGCTCCACTGACCACCAGATGACAGTTTCCAAAAATCTGTCTTTAACTTCACATAAAATAGTTTCAAGTTGTTGGAGGACATTAAACTTTAGACAAGATTTTGGTGTTGTTGCTGTGATCCATTGCAAAAATGTGTGTATATGGAATTTGACTAATGGCTCACGACCACTGCGACAATGACAGCTGTTCACTACTCTGGCTTACTGTAAAAAAATAAATGAATGAAAATCTGTAAATAAGCGGTTTAAATTTGGCAGCAAGGGTGCTAGAACAAAACAGTGGAATACTTTAATGTTCAACAAAAATGGGAAAATAGCAGCAAATTTCTGTAAAAAATATTTCCATTCTAGTGAGTTTAAATACAGCAAACAAGTGCAATTCTACAGTCACACATTGTAAAACTGCTTTCACTAAAAATACAGCTTTCTGCTGTTCAATTTTTGTTACAGTCAACATGTGAATTGGTACTTTTTTTGCTGTAACTATACAAAATATTATCTATAATTTACTAAAACAGGGAAAATCTGTTCAGTTTAAAAAGTTATTCACAATTTTCCAAATTTTAATAACCAGTTTTCTCTCAAATAATGTCAAATGCCTGTAAAATATAACCAATATTTTTGCAGATTTAAATGTAAAAAAATTTTATGGTCGAAAGTTGAAACAGAACAAAATACCATTTGCAGAAATACAGATTTTTGGTGTGGACAGTATTTAAAGTTTTGGCCAGCTCTAGAATTTGGGGAAATCTTTAAAATAACACAAATTTTTCAATCTTTAATATAGTGGGGGTTTTTTTTAATAATGGCAAATATCTGCATAAATAACAGTATTTTTGCAGATTTAAATACAGTAAAAATGTGTATTTTATGGTCAAACATTGTAAAAAGAAATTACAATTTGTAAAAATACTAATTCTTGATGCAGACATTGTTTATATGGTGTTGTACTCTGTTTTTTATTGCTTGATACTGAAATAATAGTATTTTTGTGTGATTTTACTAGTTAATATCTGTACTTCACCAAAACAGAAAAAAAAATCTGCAAAGTAGCAGTATATCATTTAACAAATTACAGTTAATAACGGTTTAAAAACTTAAATTTTTTGCAGAGTAGTCAAATAATCCAAGTTGTAGGGAGCTGCTTTGACTACAGACTCAGTTTTTTGTCTTCATATTTGATGTAATAGTCACATTAAATAAAGCCAGATTGAGTAAATACCTGCAGTTGGTCTGCAGGGAAAAGCAAAGCACAGCTGCCTGACACTGACAGCTGACAGTCAAACCCAGACAATCTCTGTCAGACGGCTTAAAAAGACAAGAAAACAATCCTCAGGTAATAGTTTCTTTACCTGTTACTCGTGTAAACTTCTGAACTGACAAAATCCAATTTAGAACAAACAGATAAAATGTCTTTGTGTCCTGTAGGGAGAATCGACTATATTGGGTTCATGTTCAGACTCTGCCCTCAAAGCGTCACTGTTTTCTATTGAAATCCAACTTGTGAGGAAGAAGACACAATGCTTTATTATCTGTGAATACACATTTCCTCCTCGCCTCTTCAGTGTCGGCTTGCTGCTTTGTAGTTGAGTCACACAATCTTGTGTCCTTACACGACTGCCTTATGAATTTAATTTGTGAGGTAATATTGCAGCATTTCAGCCCTCGTTTAAGCGACATGACACTGAAATAAAACATTCAATCATTCTTCCAACTCCTCGTGAGCCTATGGATGCAGATCGTGGTAAACGCTGTTATCCCTGCCCCAATTTTTTGTCGGATTCCATTTGAATAATAATTCCTTTGGCAAACAGGAGTTTAAAATACTAACTCAGGAATCCAGAGTGTGAAGTTTCTTCTCTTCCCCTGAAATGAAACATAATTGCTTCAATTAATCTCCACGGTCGTACATGCATGAAGACATCTGATGAGGTGCATGAAGGTCCTGAGAGATGAGACTGACAGATAAGATGGATGGATATGAGGCCCCCTAATGAAACAGATGTGCCCTTTAATTGGTTCAGTGATATTTTTCAGGCGTTCAGAGTCTGCCAGTTTTTAAAAAATTGGATTTTCCAACCAATATTGCCTTTTCCAGACACCATCGTCTTCATCAGAGTGAAGTGGTGAAGCACATCAAGGTGTACATTGGTGCTACTCCATCCACACCGGTGCTGCAGTTAGTAATTAAGACAGATTATTACACCTGGGAAAAGCTTGTCATGATTCAGTGCAATGAAAAGGAGAGGATTTTAGAAGTCCTTCAGTTGCTCTTTTGAATTTACAACACCGTTTGCGAGAATTTATGCTAATATACAGCTAAATGGCAACAAAAGCTACAAATAACACTTTATTTTTCTGCTAAAATAGCTGATCTTGCAGTAAAATGCCCACTTGTAGAGCTTCTACAGCATAATTCAGTTGTTTTATGGTTATTTTTAGTCACTGGTGAAAGATTATAGTCTGGTTAATTATAGAAAAATCACACCATGATTGAAGACACAACACATTTATTTACGTTACTTCACCACAATCTTGTCGAATTGTTAACCAAAGTGTTGTTATTCCCTAAATCTAACCACAAATAGGATTCTGGGTGAAACCTTTGGTCTCGGGTGTGAAAGTCATGCATTTTGCACGTCCAAACTCCACCCCAACCACCTCCTACTGAGTGTAGTTCTGTCATAAGGCAGAGGAATTTGAACCCAGAGTGCAGGCACACAGGAGGCAAAACAGATTCAAAACCAAGGACTTTATTTAAAGAAACACAAGAAACTGGCTGAGTGAACTAAGGCAAACCAAACTCCGTACAAAAATTAACGATTTTAACTAAAAACCAAACAGAGCAGTAAAATAACCAAGAATTATAAACTCAACAGGCCGCTATCGGGGCTAAAACTGAAACCTAAACAAAACGGCTTGACTCGCGATATTAAATAAGTCCAAACGGGGGATGGAGGGTTGGGGGCAGAGCGGTTCTGCAGCCGGCAGTCTGTGGCGGCGTGCGCCGGGCTGCTGCCCTGCAACGGAGATCAGCGGCTGGGAGCCGAAGCGAGGACAGAGGGGGGAAGCTCCGGGGTAATTCCGGGCTCTCTTTGGACAGTTCTAGGGCTAGTAGCCGGGCAGGGGTGAGCAGGCGGGAAGAGTGCGGAGCCGGGGCAGACATGGGCAGAGTGGCTGGCGGGGAGCCAGCAGGGACGGTGGGGCGAGTCCGGCTTTAAACGCCACTGATGAGGTCGGACACAGCTGCGCTCCTTCTGCAGCTGTGTCCAATTGCTCGGAACACCAAATGCCAATAATATTGTTATTTCTCCAAAAGTATCTGCTTTTATATATCCACCTGTAGAGCTTCTAAAGCTCAACTCAGTTGTTTTATGGTTGTTTTTCTGCACTGGGGAAAGATTGTTGTTTGATCTTATATAGGAAAAATCCACTATCACTGGAGATGCTGCATTTATTTACATTTCTTCACAACCACAATGTTTTAGAAATGATAATCTAAGTGTCTTTTATTGAGTAAATCTAACCACAAATAGGATTTTGGCTGAAACCTTTGGTCTTGAGTGTGAAAGCCATGTTTTGTACACCCAAACTCCACCCCATCCTCCTCCTATTGACTCAAGTTTGTAAATTTCCACATCAGCACTGCAGTTTTTAATTAAGATAGATTATTACAACTATGCAAAGATAAATATGGCATAGTGCAATGAAATAGGCGAGAATTTTCTTTCAACTGCTTATTACAGGTCATTGAATTTACTACCCTGTTTTCTAGAATTTATGCTAATGTACAGTTGAACTGCAGCAACAAATACAGAAAAAGACATAAGCATAGACATGAGCATAATAGTGAAAGTGTAATTTTTTTCTTCTAAAAAATGTGATCTTGTACCAGAATGTCCACTTGTAGAGCTTCTACAGCATATTTCAGTTGTTTTATGGTTATTTTTCAGTGCTGAGGAAACATTGTGGTCTGATTCTAAACATGACTGGAGACAACACATTTATTTATGTTGCTTGACAACCACTATCTTTTCGTAATATGACTCAAAGGTTTTCTTTCCCTAAACCTGATCACAGATAGGAGTCTGGCTGCAATACTTGGCATCTGGTGGGAAAGTTGTGTGGTTTGTATGCCCAAACTCCACCCCAACCACCTCCTGCTGACTTTAGGTCATAACTTTACTGCTTCATTTATCTGAAAATAGTCTCTGGAAGCAATTTCAACCTCAATGTTGTTGTATATACAGATCATTTCTAAGCGCTGGAATGCAGTACAGTGAAATTTTAGGTTATATTTGTTGATGTAAGGGGATAATTGTTGGTGTTACTCTTAGAAAGTTTTGCACAATAATATATTATGAGTAACATTTGCTCATTTTTCAGTCTTATTAATAATGACTGCTAAACACAAGGACATCATAATGCATGTATACTTGTTTTATGAATGCAAAAGGAGTCTAATAAATCACAGTTCTGAACACAAACTCTGAATATTAATCTTGATCGCTAATGGTACGGATAACGTAGCAGTGTAGGTGTATAATTGCTTTAGTGATAAGTCATGTTTACCCTATAGCCAGTGTATATTTTGTACTTTATACTTGCTTGAGTTTAACAAGTTGCAACAATATGTTTTTCTACATTTCTTTGTGACTGATGTTTGCCGTGTACAAGGTGACCTCAGGTACAAACTCCACAACTCTCCTCATTCTATTCAAACTCTGATGTTTATTTCGCAGATTTGTTTGCATGCCAGGTCTACTTTCGGCTGACCAGAGATATCAGGTTAGAGTGCCAGCTTAGTGCATCACAGCAGCAGAGATAAATCTCAAAAAGAAAATTACTTGGGCTGATTTTATTTATGGGAACACGCTGGTCAAATCCAAAGACGGAGTGGTGCATATACGCTGGTATATGGTCTGTGCCCACTTTAGGGCGAGGTGTGATTTACCGTACGGTCTCCTAAAAACAGCCACAGATGCATATCAGTGCAAAGTAAACCTGCAGTCAATCATTTGACAGTTTTTTATATAATCTGTGGTGTTTACTGCAGACAGAGACTTTTGTTCCCTAACTTTCAGGCAGCACCTCCTCCCAGGTACAATACGCACTGAAAATGTCAGCAGAACGTGCCTAAAATATCTGTTCAATCAGAAAATTGCATTGTGCAGTCGGTGCTGTATCACTGAATACTTATTGAAGGTTGATGTGGAACCAGTTTGTGGTATTTTTACACTCTTGAGTTGCATAATTCATATGAAAAAATAGTTGTCAAATGAATTCAGTGATGTAGAAAGTGTAATTGCCTGCTGAACTGCTATCTGTCTAATCCCCGCTGTCCAAATGTCATCAGTATGTGTGAGAGAAGAGATCAAAACTGCAACACAGTTTTACTTAGTATAAATTAGGTATCACTTACCATTTTAGAAAATATGACACATTATGTGATTTCCCACTTTATGGCAAGATTCTTCAAAAAAATCATCTAAAACTAAACAAAGACAATTAATTTTGAGCAGTTTTGATTAAATCCATGAATTAAATGATTAACATGCAGTTATATAGTGATAGCAACACTATTATTGTAACCTCTAAGACATCATTTATCACTGTAATCACTTGTTATTCAATTATATCAACAATAGTATTAAAAAACAATGAAGCCAGTAAACAGTGTTCATGAAAAAAGTCTTATAAATAGGAAACAAAGCAAATTTTAAATGAAAATTTGTGATAAAAATGTATGATTCTTTAATTAATCCTCTAAAACTAAACAAGAGACAGTATATATGAATTAAATACGGCTATAAATAAGGAGCAAAGTTGATTTCAAAAGCAAATTTGTGGCAAAAAATGTACAATTCTTCAATAAATTATTAAAAAATGTATTTTAAGCAGTTTGATTAAATCCAGAGGTCAGTCCACAAATTAAATGATTAACAGGCAGTTATTTAATGTTCTCAATACTATTATTGTAACCTCTCTAAGACATCGTTGGTTACTATAACTCTCATTATTATATAATAATAATAAAAGCATTTAAAAAAAACAACAACAAGAAGAGCACTCAGAAAGTGCAGTACTCAGTCGTTGTATCATTTCCAACGGATAAGTCCCAATAAGTCTGCAGTGGTTGACTTGTAGTAGCATCGCAATCATGTGATCGTCAGCAGGCAGCTGATGTTGTGTTCACTTGTTGTCATAGTAACAGTGATGCCATGCCGCTATCTCGCAGTGATACAGAAATCTTTAACAAATTTGTGGATCCAGACTATAAGCCACATCACTGCCAAAATCTAATCACTCCCTGAAAATTTAATCCAAATCCATTGGTCTGTATTTGAGTAATGCTGCTAACAGATAAACAGACTAATGGACGAACAACCATACGCTGATCGTCACATAATTCCACTGCATTTCTTGGCATAGTAACAAAGCCAGTAATAAGCGGTCATTGAAAAAGTCATATAAATGTGGATTTTGAATAAAACTTTTGACAAAAATGTATGATTCTTTAATGAATCATCAGAAACTAAACAAAGGACAGTTCATTTGAAGCAAATAAGACTATAAAGAGGAAACAAAGTAGATTTCAAATTTTTAAAAAAATGTGACAAAATCTATAATTATCCAATGAATCATCAGAAACTAAACAAAGGACAGTTCATTTGAAGCAAATAAGACTATAAAGAGGAAACAAAGCAGATTTTAAATTTTTAAAAAAATATGACAAAATCTATAATTATCCAAAGAATCATTTAAAACTAAACAAAAGACAGCTCCACTTGAATGCTTTTTTAATTATTATTAAATCTGGAGTTCTGTCCATACATTAAATGACTAGCATGCAGTTGTACAGTATTTATTTGATAGCGACTACTTTCATCAGTTGTTGTAGTCACTCAGTGCTACATCATATAAATATAGCATTGAAACAACAAAGCCAGCAAACAGTGGTAATTTAAAAAGTTGTTATTGTTTTCAACATTTTTTTTTTTTTTTAGAACAGATGAATTCATCACATTATAAGCTTGCTGAGGAGTATTAGTTTTGCCCATTTGCCTAAATCATCTTACCAGTTTTCTAAATGAACTCCCAGCCTCCAGGTTATTTTGCCCCAGGTGGAGACTGAGAGTTCTGTGCACGACTGTACAATCCAAAATCCTCTCTCAGACATTCACAGCTCAATTTTAATGCACAACTTTGCTGTAAATATAAAAAAGTCGTTGCAGTGAGGCTTCAAAAATGACACGTGGTGGTCAAAGGAGAATTAGCCTACAAATGTAAAATAACATTTCTGCAGCTTAACATGACACAGAAAGAGGTTTCGGGGTGGAATCTGGATGTGGATCTGTTTAGGATGCTGTCTGTCTTCTGAAAGCAGCACCAACAGAAGTGTGACAGAAAGGTTGTAAATAAATAATTGGAGTTGTTCTGAGCATGTTCGGTACAGTCTGTACAGCCGAGTGGAATACAGGGACAGCTTGGGAAGCACTGGAGGTCAGGCTCAGTGCACACCTCTAAAGGCTACCTCAGGTTTCAAGGCTGCACAATGAGGGAAGGTTAAACATTTATCAGGTCCCGTTTCTTAGAAAACTTTTTTTTTTCCGTAAACACGATGCGTGATGGGATCTCTGTGTTCAAAAGGCATCCTGCTGGAATGACACTGTGTAGAAGAAAAAAGATGACTACATTTGGTTATTAAAGCATCCATCCTGTGTGTTGGTGTGTGTCTGCATGTGTGTCTTCTACAGCCCTTTAAGTTGTTGTTGCTGCATGAAACCACACCTGTCTGTCACCTTCCCTGTTTTTCGGTGAAAATGCATTCACCTCTTTGTGTTTTGCTGGATTCCCTTTGTCTCCTCTGGAAAGAGATTCCGTGTCTCCCGTCTGTTCTTGCAGAATATTCCTCTGCAGCATGCTTCAATGCCAGACGATCCATACCGTCGATGAACACCCAGACGGAGAAAAAGAACAGCAGACATGGGATTCTACAGAAAATTGACATTCATGAATGTGATGAAAGGGGAAAAAAAATCCCCAAACTTCACAACTAACTATGTTTTGAGTGTGAAATATATTCTCAAAATCGTCAAATTGTAGCTAGAGACATAAAATAATGCATATAATGATGTGTTTTTTAACCCTTATTAATGTGAATTCCATCTGAACCCCACAAATATTGCAACTGGAAGAAAGCTCAGAGATATTTTTTTCTGTTTGAACAACATTGTATCCAGGCTGCTCATGGAGTCTGTTTGGTAACACATTTGTCTGGAGGCATTTCATTTTGCTCGGCTATATGAAGCACTACATTTATATCCAGAGTAATAGGAAACTACAGGGTAACAACATCCATTTGTACATCAACCCCGCAATCATTTTTTCATTTTTGACCTGTTTATAGGATATAAACTCACCTTACCTTCACAAATTACAATGCTGGTCCCTGTCACCCTCTGCTTGGATGAAGAACAAGATGTTACAACAGTTCTATCTGCTACTGTCCTGTTAATGTAAAAGAACACAACACAGAAACAGAGCTATTGTACAACCTTACCTGCATTAGTTATCAAAAACAAGCAAAACATTCAATAAACTTAGATCGCTGAGATGTTTATTTCCTTATTTCCATATTCATTGATTTGTAATATTTTATTAAGGCAAAGGAGGCTGTTTAATTTGGACAACTGTGGAGGAATTTATAGAGCAGTCTATCCTCCACACACATGCTTGAGGTCCATATAACACTCTTATGCCTGTTTAATGATGACCACTTTACATACTGTGATTAAACCCGGCTATAATTGATTAGCTCATTACCATTTTTGGACCATCTTATCTCTAATTTTATTGCGGTGTCCACACATCGCTTTGCTTCTAATAGCTCTGTTGCATTGGTATTGTTCCACTGCTGTCTGAACAACATTGGGAGTCTTGGGACGAAGCGCCGATGGACAGCTTGCGATGGTTTCTCTCTGCATGCAGCTTGAATAATTGATGCTGTGATTGCCTGGGTATTCATGGACACAAAAAGGCTTTTCCTATTCTCTGTCTAACACACTTCTTGAATCTTAAATAGTCTTCCCCAGTGGCACAATGCACAGGGAAGCAAGTGTGGCTCGCAGACAGTACAGTACAGCCATTGTCCTTCATCGTCTGCTTACCTCAAGCTGCTGTTATTAGACATAACAATGTGATGAATTTATTTTTATTCAGCTGGTGCAACTTTAGACGGTAATACATCACAATCACCACCAAAAAAATTACTCAACCTTGGCTGCATCATATTCAATATAATGTGGGGGTTTTTTTGTTTAAAAAAAAGGAAACACAATAGCAATTTGCAGCTATATCTGTTTTCCAAGAAAAAGGATATTCTGTGCTCTTAACTGCCTCTTGGGAGGAAATATTTTTGCACTACTTGAGATGCATGTCATAAACTGTGCACCTTATCTGTGGTGACCTTGCAGAATCTCACGCTCCAAGGAAGCATTAACTGGCTGTGTTTGCCTCTGCTGCTCTATAGTTATTTATTCATGTTCGCACTCTGCTGGTATATAAATCCCATAATTAAAGGGGATTTGTGTACAAAGAGCAGCTATGTGCTGGAGACTCTTAATGGAGAGAATTAGTGGTGAAGAGTTCCATGCAGCATGAGGCTCTTAGCAGCACACAGAGACGGTGAATGCTTTATGTGACCAGCAGCAGCTTCAGCATGATAACAATCTTGCCACTCGTGTCATGGCGTAATAAACCGCACTGTCCCTGTAAGATGCGAACATGCTAGAAGCCTCATTGACTGACCATTAAACAATTAAACTTTCAATCCTCTGTCCTTTAAAGGCCAATTACCTTGCCCGACATTACATCCTTCACTGACATGTAATGTCCTGCCTGTGAAACTCCTCCATAGTTCAGATAATTCATTGCAACGCTATAGGAACTGCTGATGTGAAAGCTTTCAGACCTCTATGACCTAATGTATTTAATCGAGGCTCTCAGAAAAGAAATGAAATGGATGCACAGTGCACGAATGATGGTTTTCACATCTTACTGATGTAAACTACCAGCTGCCCAGACATGACTTGCAAGTGCTCACTTTCCCAGTGGGAGATGTTTAAGCTAATTTTAGCCTGTTTGCTTATTCTTATTCCTTACTCCTTGCTGAAAATCATGAGAAATCAGTGTGTTTTCATGTCCTAAACTACTGACAGGAGCGCCCACATTTAATTATCTGAATTATGATAATAAACACAAGACTGGAAGCTTCTCATGCACCTTCATTATAAGTGTTTCTACAGCAGAATCCATACTTGAATGCTTAACCAGAGCGAGGCAGTTAAAATCTTTTTAATTATAGCTGCTGAGGGACATATTATGCGGAAAAAGATCTGCTGTGAGGCTAATGTTTGGTCAGTGTTGCGAGTTTACCATCGCTTTAGAAAATATTCAGACCTCTTTAGTTTGCGCACATTTTATTTTGTTACAGATTTAATTATATATGTATAAAACGGGCATTTTATTCCACCAGTCTGCATTCATTAATCCATAACAAAAAGGTGTTTAGAGTTTTTTGCTAATTTACTGTGGTGGTTGCAGCTCAGCTGGTAGTAGTAGTATCCTTTAATAGTAAAGTTGCAGTTTCAGTAGTACTTCCCTCCTATATACATGTTGAACTGTACCAACTCAAGCAACTGCAAGCTACAGCAGCTCTCCGCAATCACACTTGCAATTTGTCCAGGAATTGCCCATACTAGTTATTACAAAGAATTTTCCAAGGAATCACTAGATTTTTTTTAATCTTAGTTAACTTTGAATCATAAACTGAAATCTTTCATTTATGAAAATAATCAAGCTCTTAATTTAGTACTCATAAATGCCCCTTTGGCAGGTGTTACAGCTTCAAGGTCTTCTTGGGTGTGGATTTGTGGATTCTCCCTGAGAGATTCAAGTTGGATGGAAAGCATCTATGAATCTTCAGCTCTCTCCACAGATGTTCTGTTGGACATGGTATACATAAAATGTATGGACATAGCCTTTAGGTCTAAAAAGTCAAACCAATAAGGAAATGCTTTAATCTGCATTCTTTTAATAGCCAGCAGGGGGCGACTCTTCTAGTTTGAAAAAGAAGTCAGACTGTGTAGAACTCTTTGAGAAAATGTCCCTATTCTCCCTTGATTTGCTTCCATAGTAGACTTTTTTCCAATGATTTTATGGTCTTAGTCACTCGTTTCAGGTGTCTTTTAAAACAGCATGGTGTTCATTTTGTAAATTTTGGTTCTCTTTAGTGTAAAATAGATGATAAAATGGGGTAGGATGACCTTGTGATTGACAGGTCGCTGCTTATCACCATGTGCAGTTTCCCTGAGTTCTCAAACTAGGTTTACTGCCTTCTTGTAACATTCAGTTACAAAAGAGCAGCATAGAAACAACTAAGTATAAAACTTGAGGCATCACAGTGCTCATATAGAAACCACTGGGTGAGGTCATAGTTGCATTCCATCTTTTATATAGGTTTAGTATTGGCTTCGGCTGGATGACTCGACGACGGTCATAGACTATTTCTGAAGCTGCTCCAGTGTTGTCTTCTGTGTGTGCTTCGAGTCACTGTCGTGCTGAAGGATCAACTGTCACTCCAGTCTCAGCTTACTGCACTTTTTAGTATGTTTTCTTCAAGGTCCTCTGTGTATTTGTCTGCAGTGATCCTTCCCTCAACTCTGACTGGTCTTGCTGGTCCCCATACCGTGATGATGCCACTGCCATGCTTCTTTAGGGGGATGGCATCAGCCAGATGATAAGTGGTGCCGGGTGCTTGAGTAATATAGAGCTTGAAATTGATCCTAAATAGATAAAAAAGTTCAAGTTTTTGACTCATCAGACCAGAGAAGGTGCCTCATCAAGATCTCAGAGTCCTTTAATTGGGAAATTCAAACTGGTTTGTTATCTATCTTTTCAAGAGTGGCTGTACCTCACTGCTCTAACATGAAGGCCTGACTGTTGAAGTGTTGCTGACATGGTTGTCCTTCTGGCAGTTTCTCTACCGTCTACAGAGGACTTCCACAGTTCTGTCAGAGGGACCGTTCTTCCCTAACCCAGGCCATTCTTGTTTTATTACTCAGCTGGGCCAAACAGCAAACTCTAGAAGGAGTTCTGATGGTTTCCAACTTCTTCCATTTCACAGTTACTGAGGGAACGGCGCTCCAGGGAACACTCAGAGCTTGGAGATGGTGGTTTTATACCCTTGCCCAGATCTATGCTTCACCACAATTTTATCACAGAGGTCTACAGAGAGTTCTTTGGACTTCATAGCTTGAATTGGTAGGGAAAAGGCCATTTTTATGAATTAAATAGTAAATTGACACCACAGAATTGTACAAAAAATGAATGTGTCCGAATGCTTTCTGTAGCTACTGTATGCAGATAACTGGTATAATTTATGTAACTAGATAAGTAGTATATATAACTTTCACTAATTTACATATATTTTCATTTCATTCAGGTAAATGTTTCATTTCCAGTGACCATACAACATAGAATAGTCTGTTTTAGCAGTTAAAAATGTGGAGTTTTGGAGTCTACTGTTTAGATTTAAACAACAAAAGCATCTTTTAAGGTGCACTTTGTATCACAGACATTAATCCACCAAAGAAGAAGCAATGATAGAGCTGTTTATTCTTCTGCTTATTTAGGAAATCCATATCAAGTGAGTAACTCCTGGTCAAGACATGTCTTCGTTGCTAAATTCCAAGTAAGTCTTTAAAGTAAAATGGAGACTATTAGGATTCTCATTTAAATCATGCGGCATTTGCTTGAGAAGCTGCATAAAAGGTGTTTAAAGCCATGCTATTGCTGGATGGCACTGTCACTTTGTCTTAGCAAGGGTCTGTTCAGACTGAAATGTCAACAACTCACCATGAGACTGCAGACATTGGACCCAGATAAGGAGTTCTTACAGCATTACAGAGACTGATTGGCTTTTCATTTAGTGACACCAGCAACTTCCAGTGCTTTAGTGTTGCAATTATTTAGTCACGAACCAATGACTCCCATCAACCTCAGCCACATGTTGTGTTTAGAACTTATTAGTAAATGTTAGATTCCATGGTGAACATTGTATCTGCTAAATGTGTCTGCTAAAGGTGTGTTGGTATTATCTTTTTTTCAGAAGTTAGTACGGCTGCAGAGAGAAGTGAAGTATTTGAGGTAGATGTCTATGCAAGGCCAAAATATCATGTTATTGTTTGAGATTTTTAAAGAAATTGCGTTGAGTTAATCTTATGACCTTAGATAGCTAAGCCAAATATCAACATTGTCAGAGCCAAGTCGAATCTTAAGTTTTTTAAGTTTTTGTGAGTCAAATTTGATTCCAAATGTGAAATCTAAACCCCTAAAACAATGTGCACTTGGCTTGCTTGAAAGAACTCTCAGAAATGGAGAAAATCACAAAGTATAATAGATGAAGCCGACTGAAGAAAAATATAAATAACAAAGAGATAAATTACAATATTGCAGCACAAAACAACTCCCTCATTGCTTCAAACATCAGGATTGATGTTTAATACAGCCTGGGTTTCTGAGAACTGTAGTTTCCCACAAATAAGAATGGAAACAACGTGTGTTTTGAGGCTCACTGCTAAAGGTTAAAAAGGCATCTTGGCATGATTTAACTGTATAAACAAGCCTCTGCTACAGACACCTAATCAGCATCTCCTGTGATGGGGAGGCAGAGATCTGACCACACACGAGGAGGTAGTGCCCATATGGGAGGGGAAAGAGGGAGAAAAGTGTGTCTTTGCTCATCAGGACTTGTTTTGGCCTAGAGGCAGCGGTGCCACTGTGACTCTCAAGTCAGCCAGTCAAGGCTGGAGAACCAGGCACATAAACAGATAACTGGTGTAGAGAGAAAGTGAGGGAGGGAAAGAAGGAGGAAGGAGGGAAAGTGGGAGGTGGGATGAGAGAAGAGGCTTCATCCCAGGATGAGTCATGTCTCCTCCACACATTGTCTGCTGCACAGAGCGAAGGCTGCGGGGAATAGCAGCGCTGGTGAGATGGGAGTTTCCCCAAAGCTTGCTGCATGTCTGAGGGCAGATGTAGAAAAACACACAGAGACAGGTAGGCGCACACAAATACATGCAAACTAATGATTTCAAATGTGTGAATATGACATATACGCCTGCAGATGCCATGATTTCTGATCTTTCATCCTCACAATCAGCACTCAAAACACAATCTGCCGTGCTCGTGTGAGTGGGTTTCTTGAGGTGGGAAGTACAGCACCACTCTTCCCTTCCGGTGCCCACCAGTCCCCAAGATGAGTCTCACAGCAGAAGGTCTCTTTGGCTCGCTCAGCGTGATTATTTTCAGCATCCGCGACCGAACTGCACAGATTTCTAA
Organism: Amphiprion ocellaris; assembly: GCF_022539595.1. Classification (NCBI taxonomy): domain Eukaryota; kingdom Metazoa; phylum Chordata; class Actinopteri; family Pomacentridae; genus Amphiprion; species Amphiprion ocellaris. The sequence goes on from NC_072771.1 coordinate 37,183,553, forward strand.
ACTTAGAGCAAAAATGTCTTTGGCATCGACGATTGGCGAGCTGACGCTAAATGAAGGAACTGGCAAGCGCAGGCTTTTCTGTGCACTTTCACAAAGCTGTGCTGGCTCAACCATCCACTCAAGTACGGCGAAAGAATGTGAGCAGGTGTTAAACAAAACAAACAGAGAGATACAGTGACTGCTGGGGTGATATATGGCCGCTGCACAGAGATTAGGGATCTGTGTTTTTGAAAGTGTTTGATTCGCCGCAGGATAGCTCTATCTTGTGGTCAGGCACAAATGCTGCCTCTTCTTTTAAATTCCATAAACAATAAGATCCTCTGAACCGCGAAACTGTTTTCCCACATTGTTTACGCCCCCTTTAATGTGCATCATTATATGCACATTAGGTTAAGGCATCCTGTGTTGGCTTTTGAGAGCCTTTTGCAGCAGATCCTATGCAGAAGTAAAGCTAGCTATGTGGTTACACCTCAGTGATCTATGTTCATATGTTAGTTTTGCTTTTTGTCCCCCACAGGCACGTTTACAGTGTTTGCACATTTGTAGATTATGCCGCATGTGTGCAACTGTCTGCTTCAAGTGCCTGATCGTGCATCGTGTATGTTGGTCTATGTGGCGGCAAAAAAAACCCCATCAACATCTGCTGGGAGTTTGTGCACCACAGATAGCTCAGACGCCTGGCTGTTTGCGAAAGGGAGCTCTTGTGTGGTTAGACTAATGAGGCTCTGCATGGAGAATGGCTGTTGAGTGACAGAGATGATTTACGCCAGTAGGATGGACAGTCAGCTGGGAGGAAACATTCGTCTTACCACTGAGCCGCTGTCACAGACACACAGGCGGAAACACACAGTGGTCGACAAACATGCACCGTTTTCCAATCAGCGGTGCTAAGCTGTCACCGCAGCTGAGGGTCTGAAAGCAAACTGATCGCTGCCCAGTGGTTGGTTTGACTGTTAAATCAGGTTTTAACATAACAGATGACCTCTTCTGCATTATCAGTGGGACTTAAACTGCTCCAGGCGAACATCCAGCCTCTAAAGGAAACTCAATTTTCATGCCAAATTTGCAGTTTAGTCCAAATCTATCCATTAATCAAGAGGAGCATTGTTTTCACCAAGTTTGACAACACATCAACAAGGCAAAACAAGCAAAAAAAAAGAAATATAACTAATCAGCAGATGCATTTTCAGTAATATTTCTATTTCCCTTTACCTTCACACCTGCTTGTGCTTATTTTCTGGCAACTTTGGATCAGTGCAACGGGCAGAAAGTTACATTGTCATGTTAAAAAATTATCATGAACAACAACTGCCTATTTACACGTTCAGTGGAAAACTGGTTCCATTACCATTAATGTGGAGTTACATTTGTGGCCACCTGACAAATTAAAAAGCTTTTAAACTGAAAACAGTTGACTCTTGCAGGAAGGTTGACGACTGCAACGTACGGCCAAATAATTAGCGATAAGACACTAAAATGCTCAGATTTGAGGGGAATTGCTGGGCGATGATGCTGTCGGTGCAGACATACAAATGGCCTGACTCATATTACATATAGCCATTTGAGGCATCATTAATGTAAAAATAATGATAGCATGTCTGTGTTTTGTTTTGCTCTGTCAGACAAAGCTAAGCCCCAGACTGTCATAAACCCGACTATACTTTAGCAATTTTGTCTTCATCCGTCTGTCTATTTCATCGTCTCACGCAACTTTTTGCATCTTCTCTGGATCTGTATCCAACTCTCTTACTTCCTCTTCACCGCTATATCCTCGGTACACTCACCTCTCTCTCACCTCGCTTTGTCTGTCTCTCCATCTCTGCAGGACAGATGAGGTGAACAAGACTACTCTTCTTTCAGCCCAAGACAGTTCACTATCCACCAAGGGCATAGTTGTGTGTGAATAATGTCTGAAGTGAGGAGTAAATATCTTTCCATGACAAGTTGTTTGGATTGGTGCTCATGTGCAATCTGATGCTTTATGTATCACGGCTCTGGCTGCAAGGCTGCTAGCCTCGCCGGAGAAGGAAGGGTTGCCCTGTCAGATCCTCTGAAACACTAAGAAGTGGGGGGAAAGGGCCTTTCAGAGCAGGAACAGAAATGCAATGCTGCCCAAAAATGTCACTTTGACTCTGAGTTGCTCTGATGAAGTGCATCACTGAGGTAATATATCTGATATGGTGCAGATTTAAAAGGAAAAAAAAAAGTCCATTTAGGCATGTGGATCAATTCTGGGTTTAAATTACTGGGAGATTAAAGGCAGCAGATCGGTATCATGTTAATCCTGCAAAATTACATGCTCCGAATAACCCATCGGTGGAGGTCAAACTTTTACACCGAGCTAACTTGAGATTAACTTCAATTAATGTCACGCGTGCCGACCTTGCAGGGGACTTTCACACGAGTTGTTTGAGAGTTCATCAGGATTATTAAAATCTCATCCCCACCCAATTCTTAGGAGTCATAATCCATGCATTGTTTGCCCTGAGCCGGGTCTGTATGCATTTGTCATTCCCTTCAGCAGCCTCCAACACTAAACCAATCACACCGATCAGCAGGGGCAATCAACAGTGAAATCGCGTCGTTCACCTAACTGAAATATGGATAAGCATTCATCCATTAAACTATTTGCCGAAGCAGTTTCAGTTAAGGGCGTCTGAGAGCACGGCGAGCTCATCGTATCCATCTTCAATCTCCCATTGTCATAAACATTCAAACAGTTTATAGGAGTTCTGTTTAAATGGGAGTCATCCAACGTGTAGCCCATTGTGCCTTTATAAAACAGGAAGCGTTTCAAGGTGTTAGTGGCAGGCACCAGCCATGGCTCTTAATTCCTTCCTCTGGGTGCAGTCTGTTGCCTGTTTAACTGCGGTGGGCTGAGCAGGAAAACACCCACGCACGCAAAAAGTTTTTTCAAGTGCCCACAGCGATTATCTAACAGACAGTTGTGGGTCCATATAAGCAGGGATTTGACATGAATATGTGATTCCTGGAGAGTCGGAGAGTGGGCATCATCCCCATTGTGAATAAACCACTTACGTAACTTAAAGTATATTTCACAACCAACAATCAAAAAAATAAATAAATAAAAAACTTTCACTTGAGGAATTCACTTTCATTTTTTTCTTCTTCTCCAAAATAAAAACCACCAACAGGGTGAATAAATCACAAGATCAAACAACCTCTTCTTCAGTATTTCTTACATCAGCGTTTCTCTTTTATGTCTGGATTCAAAGCTTTGCAAGAACTCCCACGTACGTCTGATTCTTAATGTCACTGTCCGCCCTCGTAAATAGCTGCTCACCTCCTCGACAGTAAATCTACCACCTTGAGGCTCTGAGATCTCTCTCCTACTGATTGCTAATCAAACCCTTGTATAGGGCAACACTTTCCTTCTCTGTCAAGCTGATATTAGACTAGTTAGGTATTTTTAATTATTTAAAAGTGCAGATGCTCAGGATGTGAGATGTCTAAGGGATCCACATATTTTGTCAATGAGAAACAGGATTCGGTAATGTAAAAAAAATCCTCTTTTCATTTAGGATTTAATGCTTTGATTGGCAGGTAGAGGTTCATCTCAGATCATGTTTTTGAAGGCTCTGAGCTATACACTGATGGTCAAAATGTTGGTTACAACTTATAAACGAGGGATTTGTTGTAAAGCACCATTTTAGTGAACATAACACAAAACTTTGTACTATAAAAATATTGGGGATTTATTCAATGTGCAAATAAAACTCATAATAGGCATTTTTGTTTCCAATTGAATGTTTCTGGGGCACTGGAGGTACACTATATTGCCAAAAGTATTGGGAAATCTGCCTTTACACGCACATGAACTTGAATGACATCCCATTCTTAACTCGTGGAGTTTGATATGGAGTTGGTCCACCTTTTGCACCTCTAACATATACCTATATGGAAACACAACTCGTACTGTATTATGGAAGAAATAGTTCTCATTTGTGCAACCAATTTGCAACCAGAGCTAAAACTTTCATTTTGATCAACAGTGTATTCTTCCATTCTACAAAGAATCACTTGACCCTTAAATAAAACCCACCTGAATAATATTAGCTTCAGGTGCATTTTATTTACTTCGATGTCAAAGTTCAGCTGTCAACTGTTTTTGTGCAACACAGAAATGAAGTAAATTCAAGGTGCCCATCAGTCTAATTTTTTAGGAAACAACTCAATATGCGATGTCATACGCTGCTCAAACTAATGATTCATATCGTATCGACTGCGCAGCTTGTTAACAAATTCTTACAGGAGGCTGCTTCCACTCTGCGAGTAACAGAATCACTGAAGTGAAACCTTTTAAAGATTTCAGCTTAGCGATGGATAACAGAGGACTCTTAAAACTCCCAAACCTTCCCGTCAGTGTTGTGCCCTGCCAAGAAAAATCATATCTCCATTCAAGGTCCAGTTAAAGAGCATGGGGAGGGTTACAGATGGTAATCACCTTAGTAGTGTAGCCTGTCTCCTATTCTCCATCTAATATGCAACGTTGATGACTGATAATATATTATTGATGCTCCATCCCAGGCTGATCTTGAAAGGCCAGGTTTCGACCATGCCTATCCATCTCATGGATATTTTAGCACCGTTTCTCCCAGAATATGACCACTGCATTCCACAGGATTTCCAAATGATGGACAAATAAAGTGCGGACAAGCAGTGGAATTCAGTTTGTGGTTCACTGGGACTGCAGGTTAAAGGTTTTATGCAATGTTGGACCCAAATTAGGATTTTATGGCCAAATTAATCCTCAAAACATGTACACACAAATCTACCAAGAACAGAAAAACAGTAAAAACCTCTGATGACAACTAGACATTGGAAAGTTCAGATCCGAACAATAATATCAATGTCATTTGTAATATCACTTCTAGATAGTTTGTAGATTTCAAATCATGTGTAGCATTTCATCTCATGAGCAATATTTCATATTTTCATTTCTCAGGTGTAGTATTTCAGTTTCATGTGAAATATTTCATTTCATATACAACATTGTCAATGTAATGTGCAATATTTAATTTTTTAGCTCTTTTTTAGCTCACTTTTATTATTTCGGTGCATTTTTCTCAGTAGTTTGTGCAACATCAGTTTCAAAATCGGTAGGATTTCATTTCATGTGCAATATTTCGTATGTTTAGTTCTCAGATGCAGTATTTCATCTTCATGTCTAGTATTTCATTATATTTTGCAACATTTTAATTAAATGTGCAATTTTTCACTTTTTTTGTACAACTTTGTCAGTGTATGTAATATTTCATTTTCATCAATTTTTTTAGCTCACTTATATTATTTCAGTGTACTTTTCTCCGTAGTTTGTGCAACATCAGTCTTGGACCATATGTTGCTTTTCATTTCATGAGTAAAATCCAATATTTTAATTTCTAAAGTGCAATAATTTAGTTTCCTGTGCAATATTTTGTTTTCAATTTGTGACATTTTGATTACATTTACAATATTTCACTTTGATGTACAACATTATCAATGTAATGAGAAATATTTCATTTTCATTTCAATTTTCAGTTGCAATCTTTCATTATTTCATTATCATGTGCAATATTACTTATTACCTCCTTATAATTGCCGGAATTACTTTATACTGTTCAATTCTTGCCTTGTTTTAGCTCACTTATGTTATTTCAGTGATGCATCATACTTATATCTAATTTATTTCTGCTTTTAGGCACTATTGTATCTTATCTTTTCTTATTTTATCTTATCTTATCTTATCCTGCACCAACTACATAGCAACACCGATTCTGCATTAGAGTTTCAGACCCTACTGACTAACAGTCTTGCCAATGGACAAAAGATAATGTAAGCTTCACTGCACACAGCATCATGATATAACCTGCTGCCAACAAAAGCTCACTGACCCCAGAATCACTCGCTTCATAGAATAAATAATTCCTCACCTTGAGACATGTTTGTTAGTTTCTCTTGACTTGAATCTCACATTTTCTTCTCTGATCTTTGTCTCTATGCATTTCTTTAATTTCCTCAGTGTAATAAAAAAATCCCTTTTATATCAGGCTTTAAAGATCTGACACAAACCCTGCAAAAACACAGTCAGTCTGTTTCCAAAGTTGTCCTTTACATGTCTTAGGAGTGTCTAACGTCACAACATTTGACATGCAAAACCTCCTGTGTTGCTCCCAGCGAAAAGGAATAGTGATCATTTGCTTCAGCATAGCCTCCAGTGTTTGAGTGTGCCACACTAAAAATATTTCATGGCTCCAAATCACTTGTAATCCCACTGAAGCACATTACAGTTGTGGTGAATTTGAAATAAATTTCTGACTCTAGACATGCTGCTGGGAATACTCTCACAGTTCCTCTCTGCATATGAATTTTCGACAACACTGGAGTTTGGAGCGTTGAGATCCACCCCGATGCAATGCATTCAAGATAATCAGGTCAGCTGTATGCTGATAGACCCCGATCCTTAAACTTTCATTACGCCGACAATTTTATAAGCGTCATTCTTCTTCTGCGCCTTTGATCTATTTCATTGTCATGTGGGATGGCTGACTGGCTTTTTGTTTTACCACCAGACTCGGTGTCCTTGTGCTCTGTTTATTCATTGCATAGAAAGTAGCAGGTTTTTTTTCTCTTTTTTTTACAGCACGTGAAATGAAAATAAGGCTGAAAAGAAGTCTGATATCTGGAGGCTGTATCTGAGTTTGTGTCTGCCCCAGATATTAAAGAAAAACCTGCCAGAATATAAAAACCTGAGCTACAGCTGCAGCCACATGCAGGCTATGGCAACGTCGACATGGTGTGGTGGCTCTGTCATCGATGTCAATGGAAAAAACCTCCAGACAGATGATGTAGGGGTGAAGGATCTTGTGATATAAGATATAAGAGCTTTGTTTTTACCCGGGGGAGTGTGTAGCAGCCGGATGGTGCAGACAGAACATATTGCAAATACAGATGCATGTACACTACCAGTCAAAAGTTTGGACATACCTTCTCATTTAATGTTTTTTCTTTATTTTATGACTATAAATAATTGACTATTTACATTGTAGATTCTCACTGAAGGAATCAAAACTATGAATGAACACATCTGGAATTATGTAGTAAACAAAAAAGTGTGAAATAAGTCAAAACATGTTTTGTATTTTAGATTCCTCAAAGTAGCAGCCACCTTTGGCTTTGATTACTGCTTTGCACACTGTTGGCATTCTCTCCACGAGCTTCATCAGGTAAATGAAATGGTTTTCACTTCACAGGTGTGACCTGTCAAGGTTAATTTGTAGAATTTCTTGCCTTCTTAATGGGGCTGGGACCATCAGTTGGTCCACAGCTGACAGGCCTATTTGACGACTGTTAGAATCCATATTATTTCAAGAACCAATCAGCTAAGTAAAGAGAAACAACAGTCCATCACTACTTTAAGAACTGACGGTTAGTCAGTCTGGAAATTTGCAAAAACTTGGAATGTATCCCCAAGTGTAACTGCAAAAACCATCCAGCGCTACGATGAAGCTGGTTCACTTGAGAACCTCCCCAGGAAAGGAAGACCAAGAGTCTCCTCTGCTGCTGAGGAGAAGTTCATCTGAGTCTCGAGCCTCAGAAATGGAAAGTTAACAGCAGCTCAGATTAGAGTCCAGATAAATGCCACCCAGAGTTCTAGTAGCAGACACATCTCTACATCAACTGTTCAGGAGACTGAACCAATCAGGCCTTTATGGTCTAATAGCTGCTAAGAAACCACTACTAAGGAAAAGCAACAAGCAGCAGCAATTGGTTTGGACCCAGAAACACCAGGAATGGACATTAGACCAGTGGAGATCTGGGCTCTGGTCTGATGAGTCCATATTTGAGATCTTTGGTTCAACCTGCTGTGTCTTTGTGTGATGCAGAAAAGGTGATGGATGGTCTTTACATGCATGGTTCCCACCGTGAAGCATGGAGGAGGAGGTGTGATGGTGTGGGGGTGCTTTGCTGATGACACTGTTGGGGATTTATTCAAGATGGAAGACACTCTGAACCAGCATGGCTACCACAGCATCCTGCAGCAACATGACATCCCATCCGCTTTGCATTTAGTTGGATCATCATTTATTTTTCTATGGGACAATGACCCCAAACACACCTCCAGGCTGTGGAAGGACTGTCTGACCAAGAAGGAGAGTGATGGAGTGCTGCGTCAGATGACCTGGCCTCCACAGTCACCTGACCTGAACCCAGTCCAGATGGTCTGGGATGAGATGGACCACAGAGTGAATGCAAAACGGCCAACAAGTGCTCAGCATCTCTGGGAACTCCGTCAAGACTGTTGGAGAACCATTTCAGGTTCTACCTCAAGAAGCTCATCCAGAGAATGCCAAGAGTGTGGAAAGCAGTAATCAAAGCCAAGGGTGGCTACTTTGAAGAATGTAAATTATAAAACATGTCTTGACTTATTTCACACTTTTTTTGTTCACTACATATTTCCATATGTGTTCTTTCACAGTTTTGATACCTTCAGTGAGAATCTACTATGTAAATTGTCATGAAAACAAAGAAAAAGCATTAAATGAGAAGATGTGTCCAAACTTTTGTCTGGTAGTGTACATGAAGAAGCATAATCTACATCACACGTGAGCAACTGTATTGTATTTGCATGGGCACTGAATGCACAATGCAGAATGGTGAAAAAGAAAGACTTTATACATCATGTGCAAATAAGTGGTTCCCACAATGTAACTGGCAATAATCAGCGTGGTTGGTGGACTTATTTGAAGAGGATGATTGCTGTTGTTACAGGCAGAAATGGTCTTTCATGGAGTCACACAATTGAATCAGTCTGTAAATGTGCTCGTTTGTTTATCCAGAGCAGATCCTGTAAAGCTGTCCAGAGACCTTGAAGAATCCCCCACAGCCTCTAACACCTCTATCCCCTCGGCATTGTCCTTTCTTTGCTGCATGCATAACTCTCAGTCTGTCATTCAGACACAGCCAGCACTCTCTAAGCTTGTGCACAAGACTCTCATTTTGCCTTTTTTTAAAAAAAATTTTGCACAAGTTTGTTTTTGTTCTTTGGGCGAAATTCAATAAAAGAGGATTCAGTCATGAAAGAGAGGGAGTTCATTTCACCCAGCTGTGTGCTAAAACGCCTCTTCACTTGTACAATTGAGATTTTTCACTTTCAAGTAAGGGATGCCACCAGGCCTAACTTGTAATGAGTTTTGGGAAACAGGCAAAGAGAAATATTTGATTTCCTCCCATTAAATGAAGTTTAGTGATAATTTAACCGCTTCACGCCACATTTTATGTCCATCCAGCTCTGTCAATAGCCTGAGCAATGCTGCTTGGCATCCTGTCTGAAAATGTGCACAGTGAATTTGAACCTCTCGGCATCTTTCTGTGCTCCTCTTTGGATTTGAACAAAGAAGTCGGCGGCGTTGTGAAGGGCAGCGTTATCAGCTCGGCACCACTGCCAAATTAAGACCATTTTTATGTTACAAGGACCTGGAAACAGTTATCCGATGCCCATATTACTTCTTGGACCAACTACTGGCAGGTTTTTAAGTGGTATAAATAAAGACATCCCTGCAGTTCTGCTTTATTTGCACAATGAAATACAGAATTGATTTTTAAATTTTACCATTTGTTTTTAAAGCCCTCAATGGCTTAGCTCGACAATACACTACCAAATTGTTAACTCAATTTTCTGCCCCGTAGGCCATTATAACCACTCTCCTCAGTTCCCCACTTACACCTCCAAATTAAAGGCAACAAGGCTTGTTTTCGGTTACTGCACCCAGCCTCCAGAACAGGCCTCTATTCCACATTTAATTCTGTCCCACCGCTGGTAATTTGAACTCAGATTTAAGGGCGCAAAATGCAAGATTCTGAATATAAATAAAGCATTAATATAGTAGCAAATAATGTTTGCAGAGCTGTGTTTTGATCATGTATTTTGATGTAGCACATTTGTAAAGGTTAATGGAAAATTCGAAAAACTTTCCTAGTTTCATTAAAAACAAAAAGTTTCTACATTAGCTTAAGGTGGCTTTTGACTCTTGAAAAATGAGTTAATGTGCATAATGTGAGATGGAAACACCTTTGTTGGATATTCAAATTCTGACATAACAAATATTTAACTTGCACGAACCATCTCTTGATATTTCTTTTATTGTTTTCATCTCCACACAGCATGAAACCTAATACCAGCTGATATGAAAGGATCACTACAATTCGTTTTTGTTTTTTAGCAGTTGGAAAGCAACTGTTTTATTTCTGTGGGTAATACCACTTTCTAATGATACTATGCAGTATAGTTTATTCGCTCCAAAGCAGCAAATGGAAACAAGCTTAATTCGCATTTTCTTTTTGTAACATTGCAAAGATTTGCTTTACAGATACATGGAAACAGGGCTTGTGTCTTGTACTCCAAACTTCTCTGTTCTTTTTCAATTACAAATTCTTAATTGTAATAAGTCAAAATCCTTGTATGTAGAATCTTACAAATTTAGATTCTGAAATGTTTTATGTATACATTTTATGTCATATGTTACACTCCCAATTTGAATTTGAACCTTTTATTTCTTTTTTCTGTCCTTTTCCTGGAATGGAAGGCACTTTCAATCACTTTCTGCTGTTTATAAATGTTCTATAAAAGGGACTCGACTAATCCAAGACCTGCATCCTGTATTCTCACTGCATCCTGTATTCTCACTCTCCAAAGTTTCCGAGACAAACTTCCATCAACGTCAGTCAATTCCCTGCTGCCATTTACCGCCACTGTGTCCATTACACACCCCCCCATCAGCTTCCTTGTCTGCTCACTGACCCAGTCATTTCCTGTCCTTATCTTTAGCATGCTAATTGTCTGCCTTATTTATTATACATTACACAGACAAAGTAACTGTTGTGCCATCCATCAAGTAAGTACGGTGCTCTGCTTTATCAAATCTATCTTCGGCAGCACCCCTTGTAAAGCTGCTTACCCTCTCCATGATAAACAGGGCCCATGTAGCTCATCTGTGACAAAATACCCAGACCTGGATGACTGATTGCATTTGTGATTTTCACCTCCACCTCCTGTCTACAGCCAATTAAATCTGCATCACAATTCTGTTTTTGCAACTTTTTCAACCCCTAATTTTCTTTCAATTTTTTGAAAGATGATTCGGCGAGTTCTGTTTTAAAAGATAGCCCCTAACTGTTTCATTGTGCATAATAGATTTGATAAGGTTTCCAGAGCCTCCCCTTTTGGCTCAGACCATCACAGTGCTCATCAGGGTAATTTATGAGCGGCGGTGAAAGATTCCTTAAACTGCGGTCGACCTTTGAGGACTACAGATGTGCTTCAGTGCCGCTCCTTGAGTGCAGACACACTCATAAAGCAGTGTCACCACACCTTTGTTTCTGATTAATCTCTGTGTATAAAAGACCTATTATGCGAGCTCTCCATCCCGACCTGAGCTCTCCATTGACCTTGTAGTTGATTATGTGTTGCATGCTCCAAAAGCCTGCGAAAGTAGGCTGAGTAATTGCACGGCGTTAGTGTTATTAATCTTGCATAACATTACGTCTTTATTAATCAGATATGTACATTGTTTACCCGAAAGTGGCCATGTATCCACACAAAGTTCTATTTAAGTTGTGATGCGGCTGCATTCAGAGGCTATTATCTGGCCTAATTACCTTCCAGTTTAGCTTTCATGTCAAATCACATCTGTTTTTTCAGTGTTTTTGCTTCACTCAATTTATACTTAAAGTAAATTAATAGTTTGATTTCAGGAAATATGCTTATTTTCCTTTTCTGGCTGAGCATTAGATAAGAAGATTGATACCACACTCATATGAAACTACATCCAGTAACTGGTTAGCTTCGCTTAGCTTAGCAACAGACTGTGAAAAGTAAAAATTTTGTTAGAATGTAAAAACCTGTATAGTATAGTACAGTAAAGGACAGTACAGTACAGTATAGTACAGTACAGTATAGTACAGTACAGTACAGTATAGTACAGTACAGTACAGTACAGTACAGTATAGTACAGTACAGTACAGTACAGTATAGTATAGTACAGTACAGTATAGTATAGTACAGTGCAGTACAGTACAGTATAGTAGGATGAGTAATTGCATGATGCTAGTGTTGCAGCTGTATTTAGAACTTGATGGTGTCCATTATCTTTCAGTTTAACTTTGATACTAAATCACATCTGTTTTTTTAGTGCTTTTACTTTTCTCTATTTATTTTTGAAGTAAATTAATGGTTTCTTTTCAGGAAATATGCTTTTCTTCTTTCTGGCTGAGCATTACATAAGAAGATTTATATCATGTCATGAAGCTACAGCCAGCTGCTAGTTAGCTTAGCTTAGCGCCAAGACTGTCAAAAGTTGAACTTTTGCTTTAATGTAAAAATCTGTGTAGTATATAGTACTGTATAGTTTGTATAGTACAGTGAGTAATTGCATGGTGTTAGTTATTAATCTTGCATAACATTACGTCTTGCTTAATCAGATATGTACATTGTTTAGTCTATGCCATTCGATAAGAAGGTTTATATCAGTCATGAAGCCACAGTCAGCAGCTAACTTAGCTTCGCATAACTTAGCACCAAGGCAGTCAAGATTTAAACTTCTTCTTTAATGTCAAAATCTGTAGCTGTAGTCAGAGCCAATTATCTGGCCTAATGGTCTCCATTACCTTCAAGTTTAGCTTTTATTTAAAATCTTTGCTTAATTTATATTTAAAGTAAATGAATGGTTTGATTCCAGGAAACGTGCTTATTTTCTTTCCGACTGAGCATTGGCTAAGAAGACAGATGCTACACTCATATATGTAGCTTAATTTAGCATTGGCATAGCTTAGCTTGCATTTCGCCTTAATGTAAAAACCTGGAAAAGCAAGTGAGGCTCAAGAAAAGATATCATAAGACTGGATTCCACTCCTGAAAAGCAAAACTCTCTCATTAATGATTTCATAGTTGTATTCTCTTTCAGTCTGCTGTAATTGCCTCTTCAGAAAACATGCGTGGTTGAAACATTGCAACCCACTTCTTCACGCCTGCATGACATGAGTCTGCGACCGAGAGAGGATGTTGTTTTCAGGGTTCCTGCTTGGAGACTTTGTATTGATTTCCTCCCTGTGCTTCTTCCACAAGTAATGTACAGCTTTAATCTAATTGGCGTGCAGGAACTTTGGGGGGAATGATGTCTACTGAGACATGTGTTATGTATTATTGCTGCCTTTATACTCTGATTCACAGTGACCTGGTGTCAGCTGTCTACACTGCTGACAAAGCACCTTTGATCACAGGGGAACAATGCCACGGAGAAGTTCTGAAAAATGATAAAGCGGGGGAAAGCATTATTAGATCATTGGAATACGGCTAGGAAGGTAGATTTGCATTGCAGCTCTGTTTTTGCTTCATGCGTAGAGTATGATAGGCCTGCTGATGCAAAGAAAGCATATAAGGAAAACTGTGACAAGTTGAATCTATGAAAAAATAAATACATTTTATATATAGTGTGTTCCCCTTTTGCTGTGATTAGCAGTCAAGGTGGCATGAACACTGCGAGGTTGTGCAAAAACTGATAACTTGTGTTACTCCAGCATGATGTGACAATGTCCCAAATATCACAAAATGTGTCCCTATAAATGTCAGATCAGGGGACTGTGCAGCAAACTCCATGACAGTAGTCACGACTAGTAGTTCTTTCAAAGCTTTGAGGTGTGTTTGGGCTTATTATGCTGCTGCAGTCTGAATCCACCACAAAGAGACAAACCAGAGGCTACAGCGTGTCTCTGAAGAATAGATTACGACTTCTCCTTGGTCAGGGTGTTGCAGATTCAGTCCAACTCGAGAGAAACAAACCTCCAAATCTCCACCGACTCCTAGACTGCCTTGTTTTTGCAGTCTTTTTGCAGATTGGAGTCTTGTATTCTTTATTTGGCAAATTCTGTGTTCGTGGTGGAGCTGCTTTTCTATCTCCCAGAGAACAAAGCTTGAAGTATTGATCTTCTGATGGTGTGGTCGCTTTTGGTCTGCCCGGCTGTGCTTTGGAGTCAACTGATCTTACACTGCCCCCTTAGAAACCTTCAGTCTAGCCAGGATTTGACTCTGTGAAAGCTTCTCTTTGCTCAGAATAACAATTTGACTTCCAACAACTGCCGATGCCATGTTTCCCACTATCACAATGCCACACACTGAACAGTTTCTGCTGAAAAAAAGGAGGCAGAACCATTTTCACAACACATGAAAAATGGTTCAAATGGATCAAATCCACCTGAGTGTCATTTCAACACATGGTTCAATAGAAGCCCTGTAACTCAAGGAAGCCTGACCTTTAGCGCTGTGATCTTAGCCTGGTTAGTTGTGTTAAGTCCCTTAAATTAGTGAGAACTGGTGGAGAATCTAGTATATTTCTTCGTCGTTCTGTATGCCAGAACCTCTTGTGTTTTAAATCCTTAACTCTCCTGATTTATTTTCAGGTTTGCATGAAAATGTGACACATTTTTCAGACTTTGCGGATGGTAAAACATCCTCCAAACTAAACCGTTTTCAGCATGATACTCTTCATTCTGTTCAAGCTGTTTCCTTTTTGCATGTTGCTATGTTGGTGTGGGGAGACAACACCCCATAAATTTCAACATACCCTGCAGATGGAATAAGTTCCTGGGCTTTGAAGATAAAAACTCCTCTACAGCTTGATGTGGAAAATCCCTGACGGCGCTTTACAGTAGTTCATATGGAGCCTTGCAATCCACAGACAGCAGAATGAAAAAAAAAAACAGCTTTTGAAACTTGTTTCACTAATGAACTTGAGACTCGTATTCATTCTGAGGAGCCTTAGTAGCAAAACAAAATCATACAATGTAAACTAACTGCATTGTCCAGAAAAAAGTCAACATGTCTATAGAATAACACTCGAATGTAGAAAAATCTGACACTCTTGACAGAAAACTGAACAAGAACCGAGCCGACTTTTATTGTGTGTTCAGCCCTGGAACCAAACAAATTGCATCAAATACCAGGTTCACCCCAGGGCCACTGTCTCCCAGACAGATATTCTTCATCCAAGGGCAGTGTGACAGCAGCTATGTCCTGCTCGGCTATTTACATCTTCTTAGCCGTGGGTTTTCAAAAAAAAAAAAAAAAAAAACTACATAAATGTGGCTCCTTCAAAGGGCAGCATAACTTCCTGTGGTGAGCTGCCAAGACAAGTTCAGTGCACATTTCCCCCTAAGAATATGAGCATTTTGATGCAGTCGCCTCCCTGTGGCATTCGAAAAAAGTCAACCTTGATAAAAGGCAGACATCATCCAGATTTACTCCGGCCCTGCCTCCAGACACCTTCTGCAAGTATCAGCGCCATTTTCAATCTCACGCTCTTGCACCCCTTGAATCCAGAGTGTGTTCCTCGATATATTGAGAGATGTTGAGATTTCCATTTTGGGTGGTTTAATGTGCTCCACAATGCTGCCAAGCCTGTAATCATCTCCCCTAGAAACGGCAGATTTACTATACAGAATGGCAACATTTCTTTTAAAGCTCCCTTCAATTGCCTTTAAGATGTTTCGGCTCAATCAGGCCGTGATCTGCTGTTTTTCTACTGTGAGTCAGCTCCTTACTGTCCATTCAGCCATGCGCTGTGTTGTAGCTGTGGCCTGTCTGGCTGTGAAACGTTATCACTGGTCCCCGGTCTTCATCACACTGAATGAGGCCAGGAGGATCAATGCACTTACACTGGATCGCTTTACCCTGCCGTGTGCATAATGGCCTGATAGGTGGTTTCATAGAACTCTCAGCCTGTGAGAGTGTGGGCTAAAGAGAGGGTGCTGCATGAATGTCCTCATGCATGTGAAGAACCCTGTCGCTTCGAATCACTAGTGATCTGTCATGACTGTTTCTCTGGCATTGCTGCATCAAAGTCCTCATTAAAGTTTGTTTGGCCACATAAATGAAAGAAAAGAATTAAACCCCCAAATTTCTCCTCAATCATATCCTAATACTCACTAAGTCACCTACGCGGCGCACCTCCTCTAGTCAATTAAAATGCAGGCTAATCCTTTAAACCAACATACAGATTCACATCATGGATCCCGGAGACACACAAAGGGGAGAAAGGACCCCTCTCAGAGAGGACGGTATTTACTGCGGTGCCTGTGCCATATCCCACTTTAATTAACACCGGGAAGTGGTGCAGAGAGGTGGCAGGGGTGCTGGCAGGGTGGGTGGGTGCTCTCAGCGAGCCAGCTGATCGCCCTCCGGGACGGGGGGTCCTCACAGTCAACAAAAAGGACACGTCAAAGGTCTCCTAGACAGCTCAGTGAACCCGGCTTCTCTTCTCGTACCGGGGCAGCCACCCCTCGTGCTCAGGGCCGGGAGGAGGCTGGCAGCAGAGCCGGAGTAAGCAGCCGCCTTTTAACTCCAGCAGCCGACATGAGCCGGGAACACGTGAGAGGAGATGGAACGCTGTGTATCACGATGATGGGAGGGAGGAAGGGAGGGAGAGGAGACGCTGGAAAGGGAGATGGAGAGAGAGATAGGTAGATAAGCAGTGTAGATTTTTTTTTTAAAAGCAATGGAAAGCTCTTAGAGGAGCAGTGCACCTTTAAGAGGATGTACAAGGCGTCTTTGCAGGAGCAGCTGCTTTTCTTCCTATGCAGCACTCTGTAAACTTGGCTGCAAATTTAAGGGGTTATATTAAACCCCCACTGTCTCGCTGCGTCTTAAAAGGAATCCGGAGAAATACCCATAACAGGCTTATTTTGAAAGGTGTTAAAAAAAAAAGCTGGGGATCTGTAGTCACAAGAGGATGCCCACCGCTGCCATTGTTTCCCACCATCTCCACTCCACCACCCCCTGCTTGTTAGTGTGATCACTGTCCCTTGGTGTCTCTGCACATAATATATCTTCTCGCCGCAATTAACTGCTGCAGGGCCGGTGTAGGAACTTAGAGGGATGTCCCCCCAGCAGAGTCTGCCACCCCTGGGGAGTTGATGAAGAGGAGAGATGGAAATAAGAATGCAGGAGGAAAGAGAGGGAGTAGATGGAGGGAGAGAGAGAGAAAGAGAGAGAGGGAGGGAGGAAGTGGGAATGCAGTGTGCCAAAGCTTCACCACCCACCACTCGTGTCTATAATCTCTCGGGAAGGAGCTAGCTATCAGGGAAAAGAGTTGTTGTTTTGTGAGGAGTGCTGACAGCTTCGTCTCTTCTGCCCCCTACTGCAGAGGGAGTGTTGATGGAAGACGATTTCAAAGGGGAAGAAGAATGGTGTGGATGTCTAGGAGGTAATAATAGTGTCTGTGCAACGCTTGCTTGAACTGTGTTAATCTGTGGAATAAAAAGGACAATTTTACTCCTCATTAGCGCATATTGACTAAAAAAATGCCATCTGCAAGGGCTTGTTAGGCTGTTGATCTATATCAGAAAGCTCCCTGTAATCACCGAGTCTCTTTCTTAGACTTTCAAATAGTCATTGATGAAAGGAAAGAAAAAATAAAATGCACTGTTTTGCTGCTCACTTTTTTTTTTTTTTTGCAAAGGTTGCTGTCAAGCCCAAAGAAAGTCAAAGACTATCCAGAACTGCTGTTGTTACAATAATATTTGGTGCATTTTAGTAAGCGTTATCTGTATGTTTATCTTCTGCAAACTGTAACTTATTCATATCTGTTCTGTTTCTCTCTGCATTGTAAAGTATTATGGATCAACTGTGACTTTAACATTTCCTTTAATCAACTTCTATGAGCAATGTTATCTTACATAAACACACTATCTGCTGACACTTTGTTTCATATGAGAGATTGCTGTGTCGATGTTTTTGTGTGGCCTCTTCTCACCGGTTTGAAGTAGGTGAAGCTGTTTTTTTTTTTTTTTTAAAGATAAAATAAAAAAAGCCCCATGTATCATTGGAGATTTAGCAATACTTGACTCAGAATCCCGACAACTGGGTTGTGTGTTGTTTTTGTCACTGT
The DNA here is from genome assembly GCF_022539595.1 of Amphiprion ocellaris. Lineage (NCBI taxonomy): Eukaryota > Metazoa > Chordata > Actinopteri > Pomacentridae > Amphiprion > Amphiprion ocellaris. The sequence continues at coordinate 37,201,492 of NC_072771.1, forward strand.
CAAATCCAGTCCACCCACACTGTCTGAGTAAAGCAGGAAAGTCGATTTGATGAATAAAACTTTATGCTGTTTGGGAATTTTTTTGGTCTTTATTAGAACTTATTTATTCATACTTCTAAATGTTTCTGCCATTGACAATTCATAATTGTTGTTGTTGTTACAATGATTACAATGTTAATGTAATCTAAGTTAATGTTTAATCAAGATGTGATGTGTTTTAAATAACTATGTTGTGTTAAGTGTTCAGGATTTACTGCTGCACTTGAAAGATAGAAACTGACTACTTATGAGAGTCAAAAAAATTTAACTTAAACTGAAATCAATCAAAAATCCTAAAATCCCCTTACGTTACTCAACTTCCTTAGAAATCTTCTTAGAAACTCTCTATCCAGTAAATGCAAATTACCCAAATTTGTGTAGATGTTTCCCAGATTTGTAGTCATATAAGTCCAAAAAATGTGTTTTACATTCGTATTGAAATATAACATTCAAAGAAATTAATGTGAAAAGCACAATTTAGGAAAAAACATCTTCAATTTTTGCCGATAAGTGAAGTCCACAGATTCTGGAAAAAACATACTGGCAGTACATGTTATAGATATTTTCCAACTTACACTATTGTACAAAAGTTTGGGGTCACCCAGACAATTTCATGTTCTCCATGAAACCTCACACTTTTATCCATGTGCTAACATAACTGCACAAGGGTTTTCTAATCATCAATCAGCCTTTCAACACCATTAGCTAACACAATGTAGCATTAGAACACAGGAGTGATGGTTGCTGGAAATGTTCCTCTGTACCTCTATGGAGATATTCCATTAAAAATCAGCCGTTTCCAGCTAGAATAGTCATTTACCACATTAACAATGTCTAGACTGGATTTCTGATTAATTTAATATTGTCTTCATTGGAAAAAAAACTGCTTTTCTTCCGAAAATAAGGACATTTGTAAGTGACCCCAAACTTTTGAATGGTTATGCACATTTTTGATTTGTTTCCATGCTTGTCTTCTGCCTTACACAGCCTGCAGTTCAGCCGAGAATAATTTTTGTCCAGTTTTGCAGATAAGTTACGTTATTGTGCTTATACGAGATGGTTTTGACTTTTTAAGAGTCGATGCGTTTCAGTGGAGATGGACAGTAGACAGCATCAGTCGACACAAAGTTCTACTCTGTAAAGGCATACAAATCCTGAGTAACGAATTTCTTTTATCAAAGCATCTCCCAGTCTTCACTAAGATTTGTGTGACTATTGTAAGTAAGCTTTTATGTTAATGGGGCTTTGTGGACAGTGTTTTTATGTAATTGTAAAATAAATCTAAAGCAAAGAGCATAAAACGAGAAAAAGAAGATGTGAAAAAGTAGGAAATACATTTTGTTTGGCAACTGCTACAAAAGCCTCAAGGAAGAAGAAAATGGAAACAATTGCCAGCGACAGAATTTGTTTTCATTTGGGGAAAAAAATATAATTATTGTGCACTAACTGTGTACTTTATAGAGGTAATATAAAACACGATACCTTTTTTCCATTTATAGAACGTTATAGTCAGTATATGATGCATTTGTGTGGAATTGTATGACTTTTTACATGTTTGTGTTTGCAAGACTCGAAATACAAATGAGCTCAAACAGATAATTACTCCTTCACGGTGTTTCCCTGTGCATGAATTAGGTAGCTCCCACAAACCAATAAAACACATTCAAGAGTTTTACATTTACATCTGGAGTTATTACGCCATTTAATACAATCGAATGAAACCATTGCAGGGGTTAGATTTCATTTGGAACTCGCGCTAAAAGAATCCGACTGCAGCTCCCACATTTGAGAAAACTAATAAAGGTAAATGAGATCAGGAGTATTTGCTAACAAAACACTGATGTGCTCCAACAAAGGAGGGGGCTGGTTTGATGAGAGGATTAACAAGTGTGTTGACAACACTCAGGACTTAATATACGTGCCATCCTCAAGCTCGCACCTCACAAAAGGTATTCTTTTTCTGACATATGCTTCTCACCAGCTGTTGTCTCCATCTCATGGGCTGCACATCCTCAAAATCAAACTCCCATTTGTCTCCTAATTGCTGCGACAAAATGCTTCTATTTTAACATCTTCATCGAGGCTCCACACTTCCTTGAGCTGCATATAGTCTCGTTGCACATAATGTATGCGCAGCCATCCAGCACAAGTCACAGCGGAATACATGTTTGCGAATGAAAACAACGTGGCAGCGCTGCGCTAATCCACATGGGGTGATTTAACCATAATTCAGCCTGACTTTGAGAAGGTTAAAATACAAGCAACCGGCACCGTGCTTTAGCAGTCAGTGGTGAATATCCATGAGGACGGGTAGGTGGGGGGGGCACCGATCCCGCCTTGCAGTCCTGCAGAATATTGGCTGTCAAGGAACAGACATGCAATCAATCAGGAGCAAAGTCAGAGCCAATGTGAAGGATACCGGTCCTCCTTGGGCCCCGCGGCTGTGACAAGGCAGCAGTTGCATAACGTTTGACATGGCAGTGCTGTAGGTTGAGATTAATGGACACTGAGTGTATGTACTTTAAAGGGCACCAGATAAAAAAAGTCTCTGACCTCCTATGGGGGAAAACAGATTTCAGGGAGCGTGTGCAGAAGGAAAAAAATGGCGAGCCTTGATCGTTCGTACCTCTGCGGAGAAGATTAACAGTGGAGATACAGCAGAGAATCAAGCGCTGAGACAGGATGCTCGCTGAGCTCTGCTTAATGGGCTCCGCTTCTTGGCATGTTTTCAGGATCACATTTTATCTCTCTTTCTCCGTTCGCCTCTCGAGAATTTGGCATTGTCCAAAGTATAACATGAAAAATAGCTGCTTGTGGATCTCTTTGTGTCTGCTGTGTGTTTGTTCTCTTGTGCTGGAGTCCACATACAAAGTCTTTTTTGGAGTCTTTTCTTTCTTAACTTTGACAAACCAATTCTCTTATTTGGAATTCTCTTAAAGTCGGAGAGAGACGGGGATCTGAAGCCTTGATGTTTTCGTCTTTGCAGCAAACTTTTCAATTCTCTGACTGAGGCGTCACTTGATGCTCTTTTGCTTTAGGGACGTTTCAGCTATAAAACAATGGCTCAGACACAGCAGTTCAGGAACTCGATGCAACAAGAAATACCCGACTGTGTCACCATCTCAGAACTCAATCGCTTCTGTCACTAAGCCTGCCATTTAATCCTCCACTAGTGTCCATTCAGACGTCCAGCCAAAAACATATCTAAATGCACCACTCCCTCCTTTTAAAACCTAATCCCAGACACGTGCACTGCGTGTTTCCTCGTGCTTTTTCCACTGTTTCGAGGGGTTTCCAGGATGCCTGCATATTTTTCGTTTTGATCCTTAGTGGGACTAGCAATAGATTGCTGTGGATTTGGATGTGATCGGATACTTATAGGATTTATCAAGCTTTCGCAAGCTGCTCTGTACAAACACAGCCATGGTTTTCAAATCATAGCTCTGTGTTTGCAGCTCTGACAAAGGACATCATGTAATGCACATCTTTGCCAAATCCATGGACACTGTCAGTTGGCACATCTTTTGCTCTGAACTCTAATCCCCCCCAAAAGCCAGTCGGTATTTTGAGAGGCAACACGGGGAAGTTGTTCACCAAAACATCCTGATTACAGTTTAAGACTGGAGTGATAGAAGAGGCTCAGAGAGGCTAAAAAGTGATGACTCACACACAGGATATTTGATTATTTAAGAATAGCTACATGAACTAAAAATACACTGTGCTCCATCTGTATTGGTGCATGAAATGCTTCTAAAGGATTTGTATAATATTTCAGTTGTATATGTATGGCATTTATTTCCAAGAGTCCACAGATGCTGGAAGAAACACGCTGGTTGCACATACAATAGAGATTTTCCTTCTTCCATTTTAAATTTGTTTTCATGTTTGTCTCCTACTTTACACAGCCTGCAGTTCAGTTGAGGATAAGTTGTGATATGCTGGTCATAGCTGATTCACTAATGGCTTCTCAGTTGCATCAAGGAGAATTTGATGTTTCTACAGAATCTAGTACAAAAATGTTTATTGTTGACTATTTTTCAATGAGATTTGTAGAATAAAGCAATTCTTCTCTACAAATGTCATAGAAAAATAATGTCAATGAAAATAATTGTAATTTCACACATGATGGTTCCAAAAATGATTTGCACAAATCTTTCTGCTCTGCTGCTACTTTGGTTAAAGTCTGTTAGCATTAAGGCCACTTTTCTTACCTTGAAAGACTGTTTTTATGGATATTTTTGACCAAATATCTACCTTATTTTCTTCCTAACAGTTTTCACACCAGTATATCAGTGTCACACTACTTTTATTTTTGTGTCTGAGGCAGGATAGTTGCTTTTTGAAGGTCCACAAGAGATAACTCACCCGGAAAACGAAGCATTCTAAGCACTTTAACCAATGGCCTCTGCTTTTGTTTCCCCAATGAGGACAAGCTCTTCATTCTTGCATCTCTTTGTGCCGACACGGTCCTTTAAGCAGCACCCCATTTTTCCACTTTTCACAGTTTCCAATTCAAACACCACAAGATGACAACAGAGCCGCATCAGCGCCTCTGCCACCATTAATTAACAGCCCAAACTTGCGGCTAATAAACAGAGCTCCTCCTAATTGAACTGCCAGCTGCATTGTTCCAAGTTGTTTGTAGGGAATAGATGCAATGTTGGCACTCTGCAGTGTGATTACCAGCGTCTGCCCCGCTGGGAGGACGGATCAATCTTGGGTGACACCAGCGTTGGATACCTCCCCTCGTATCCTTGGGTCCTGGTTCTCAGTGGCAGGGAAGGTTTATCATCACGGATAGAGAGCGTCGTCGATGACTACAGGCCCTACTGCAGCTTCTCCGTGACCATTTGTAACACAACAACAGCTTCTCCGGATCACAGTCATTGCTTGTGCCACTCAGATTGCAAAGAAAAAACAGAGCGAATCCGGAATTTATGAACACTGCCCTCTGAACACTATGCCATTTGATGGACTCCTAAACGGTTGAGGGAATTCAATTAGGAAAAGGAATAGAGTTTTGAAAATGTGGCACTGTGCCTGCCAGTTACTCGAGGGACGTGATTGATGTCTGTGAGTGGCATTTAGCACAGCTGACCCTCATTCAGATTACCATCTCATTAGCATCAATAGACTGAGACACACAAAAGAGAGCAGCGCCGTTTTGCCTGAAAACTGTTCCAAGGGACCAGCCGGAGGGAATTTCAAGCTACAAAATACTTTAATTCCATAGTTTTAGTGTGACATCAGGGGAGTGGGAGTGTAGCTATATACAAATCAGATACAAAAATCCTACAATGTCTAGAATTATGCCCTAAGCCCTAGATTTCCCAGCTAATTTCGAATATGTTTTCAATAGCGGGGCGCACCACGAATGTATTTGTTGTTGGAATCATGACAGCCAGTCCCAAATGGGAAGTGGAGGTTGACTTTGCAAGGCATTAAGGGCTTTAAATGAAAGAATTAATCTACATAATGTCTGAAAGCAAGTTATTTGTGCATCGATAATTGTGTAATATGCATGAAGTGTTGTTTACATGTTCTCCTTCATGCACAACTAACAAAACCCCGACTGCAGCTCCACAATAGCGTGTCAGCTATTTGAGCTGCATGGAAAAAGGGAACAAACTATTAACAATTGGCAAAACACCCACAAACACACTGCAGATCTCATTTAATCAATATCAGCTGTCGTTTGTTAAAAACAGACATGTTCACAAATGAACAGGCGTAGTTAGGAAAGGCCAGTCTCTGTATATTCTCCTCACCGATGGAGGGTTTTTTGTTTGCTTTCTTGTTGTTGTGTTTTTTGGTTATTGTTGTTGAGACAGCATGTTACATGAAAACAGGGTATCGCTCTTGTTTCATTTGAGAAGCCGCTGCAGGCCCAAATGTGTCCTACTTTTACCTTTTCCTCTTCCCCCCTGGTGGCGCAGATGTTATAAGAGGAGGTTTAAATATAGTTTGTACAGATGTTGGCGTGTGATGGCGTGCGAGGGAGGTGTGGATTTTCGACTCAACCGCAATTCAATCAAGGTGGTAAAATAAATATGGGGGATTGAAAGTTTTGTGAGAAAGGAAAGATGACGGTGCAGGAAAGAGAGGGAAAGATGGAGAGAGGACGTGAGACAGATTGAGAGAGACGAATGGCGAGCGTGAGAGTTTGTGCATAGGAATGTTGAGTTTTACAGAGAAACGTGTGCGAAAAGGAAATTAGAGGAGTGTAAAGATGTGCAGCAGAGAGGGGAAGAAGCTAAAAAGTCAGTGGGTGGTGAGAGAAGTATGAACACAGAGCCTGTGTTGATTATATTCAGTAGCGTCTCCTGTCTCTGATCAATAGCTGCTGTCGCTCAAACCCTCTCCTTGCTCACAACCACAAATGTAACCCCAGTCAGCCTTGCCAGCAGCTTTATTATTCATGTGGACCAAATACAAGACCAGAAAGCGGGATGAGCACACTGCAAGCTGGACATGCTCTCATGACTGCCTTGACTGTGAACTGTAGGAAACCGCTGCTGGGACAAATACCCTACTGTGTCTGCATTTTCAAAATAAAAAACCACTGATCCCTGAGTCCGAGCGGTATGGCTGGATAGAAAGAGAATTTTGATGCTACAAAAACTGGCATTGCGGCTCAATGCCAGTTTTTGTAGCAAAATACACAGAAGTGAGGAAACTTGAGGAAATTGTGGAGTGCAACATGAATCAAAGTTTACGTCAAAAATCTGCATGGAAGGCCTCTGTGAGCCATCACTTGCTTCCTAAGTCAATTTTTAACTAAGTTTGTAGTTTATACCCTTTCATTAAAGGCGAAATTGAACTCCATCTACATTTTTAAATCCAAATAAAAGAAAGGACAGAGTTGACCAGAAGCAAATTTATCTCATTATGAGCCATAATGTTGCCACAGAGCAGGAGACGGTCGCACTTGTTGTCCTCCATCTCCATCAAACTTCACACAAATAAATGATGTCCATCCCCGAACACTTAAGGACTTTCATCCTGCAAAGTTTTTACTGTTAATCAATTTGGTGTGTGACACTGCCTAATAATGGAGAGGCAAGGTTTATTGCAAAAAGAGTCAAATCAATAGCGACTGTCTGAGGAACAATACTCTTTGCTGTGCATCCGTTTGTTCTCACAGATGGTAAAGGTTACCCATTGAACCATGGGCTGCAGCGATGTGGTTTCTCCTCCATGCTAATTTCATTTTAAAGCCCCTCCAACCTTTTTCTGAGGCAGGAATACATCCGCAGGCGGATCATGTGGGAAGGTCATGTGTGCAGCGTACAGGCGCATCCCGCCATCGTTCTTATTCCTGCATGAACTTCCTATTAAGCATGTGAACGGTGCGTTGCTCAGCAAAAGCCACAGGCCAGCTTGTGCATGTGCCATTAAACGTGTGTCATGCAATAGCTAGATGCGATTCAGCATTTTATCCCTGTTTTTTTCTCAAATGCCTGCTTAGAAATTGTGAAAATTACTCTGTTATTGCTTCGCTGTGCTGCCAACAGTAACTGAAGAGGCAATTCACAAACTGTCACTTTCATCTTCAACTGTCACAATAAAAAAAATTTAAAAAAGGTTTTGTATAGTGGTCTGCTGCCTCATGAGAGAAGATCCCTGTCTGAGATCTTCTGGTGCAGAGCTTCTCCGAGGAGCGACTCACCAACTTCCCAGGAGGAAGCCGGACATGACAAAAGAGCAAAGTCTGCAGGAGACGAGAAGGAAACAGCTGTCCAGGGAATCTGAACCCCATCTATAATTCAGAGGAGGTATAATAAGATAAGTTTCCTCTTTTTTTATTCTCCATAAGTGTAATAAAACGTCGCCCCAAAACGAAGCAGCTGGAGCTCCGGCGTGATAATAATGAAGACGTACATTTTCCTCATCAGTAGAGAAAGGCTCAGATCCTAGATTAAATATTGACCCGTGATTGTCTGTGCTGTCTTGTCTCCATCTGATCAATAATTCATACGAGGTAAAGGACGCTGGTGGAATCAGCTCTTATATATTTTGCCCAACATCTGCTTTGTTTGTTTTACCTGCACAGAATTGAACGGGGCAGCAGCAGTCACACTATATAACCAAATTTGTTTAGTATTCAGTGCACTGAATCCCAGCTCCATTATGCTCCATTTGTATGTTCGTATTATTAAATTAACATGACAATGTAACACACTCAACCTGCAGTCATGTTCCATTAAAGTCAATAATAAATCAATTCTGTCGGTAACAACTGACAAATCAATGTGCTGTCAATTAATGTGTGGGACTGAAGCTTCACATTATCAAGGGAAATTTCTTTAAACCAACTGTTTGGGAATGCTTGTTATGTATGAGTGTGGAAAACACTGAGCGTTATCTTGGTGGACATATGCGAACGTGCATGTTTCCTGCGTCCTCCTTTATTATTTAGCAACAGAAAGCAGCCGCGGTATTTGTATTATCCAGGCCACTGTTTGCATCTCGGTGGTGGCTCATCTGCAGCTCTGACTCCTGCTGCGTTGCCACGGCAAAACAAGCAGCGCCATGAATCTTTTATCAGAGAGTGAAAAGGTTGATGATGAGTTCAGTCCCTGAAGCCTGGTTCATAATGCCGTCCCTACAGAATGAGGAGAACATCTGTAGCATGCCAATGGCGCACAACACCCCCAAATAGTAAAAAAAAATCCATGTCAAGAGTCACTCATGGGGGCGGGGCAGTGATGTGAAGAATGCTGGTATAGTGGACTCATCCAAAAGGCAGACTATCTATGAAACAAACGAGCTGTTGATGGAGCATTCAAAGTTGGTACAAAGTAGGGATTGACAGATTGGGGTTTTCCAGGACTGTTGTCTATTATTGGCCCTCATGAATAGAATAGAATGGAAATACTTTAATAATCCCTCAGGGGAAATTTGGTTGCCACAGCAGAAACAGTCCAGTTCCCACCACCAAAAATACAGATACATAGGCAAAAATGTGCAGTAAATAAAAATAAACAATAATAAAAATATATGTAAAGATTGTGTTTTATGTGTCGTGCAAATAGTGTGAAAGAGTACCAAAAAATGTGCAATTTCAAATTACAGAACTATACATATAACTTACAGAAGAAAGGCAGATAACTGATATTTGGGACAGATGTACAATAAATTAAGGGAGTAGGAGTGCAGCTGCGTACAAATCAGATACAAAAATCCTACAATGTCTAGAATTATGCCCACAGCCTTAGATATGCCAGCTAATTTGGAATATGTTTAGAACCACACAAGTCATAGGATAAAATTAAGGATACAATTGTTCATTTTATAAATAAATAAACTAGCAGACATTAAAAAAATGGGTTTAGGAACCAATAAGCAGAATTGTTAAAAGGCCATCTTTGTAAATGTTCTCAGTTGAACTACCTGATCAAATAAAGGTTCAAATAAATAAATAAAACAAAAATTGAATGATTTAATAGCATGTGATGGCAGGGAAACTGTCATTGACAGTTAGACTCCTTCATTAATAAGGGTGACTATAGCTGAATATGTAAAATAGGATTAAATTAGGACGTTCTCCTCCGTTTATGTGACATTGATGCTGCAGCTACGTCTGTTCCACTGTTTTCTTGATATTTCACTGTTGTGTCACTTTTATTGTCCGCAGAGGTCAATATTTTAAAGCATTATTAGTTATTGTTTTCCAGACTCTGTTTCAGTTTAATTTGTGGCTGCCTTTAACTTAGCCGCTAGCTAGAATTAGCCACTGTGAGCTGAAGCTAATATCCTGGTTTGTGTTTCTTGTTCAGTTTTTGCTGCTTGAGAGACATTTCTGGAGCACAGAGTGATGATAGATGGAGAGAAGAGGCTGCATCAGACCCAGAATATTTCATTTATCTGTAGTCTGTCAATAATTTACCAATACTGATAATCACTAAAATGCCACACTGCAAAAACCCAAAATCTTACATCTATTTGTCTTATTTTTAGTCAAAGTGTCTCATCCCACTCGATTTAAGATAAATTCACTAAACAGGAGACATTTCAGCAGATGGAGGGACTTGTTTTAAGACAATGCATCTGAAACATCTTGTTAAGTCAAACAATCTTGAAATTATCTTGTTCTGAGTTGAGCTTTGCAAGAAAACTCTAAATAAGTTTAACCCTTGTGTCGTCCTGCAGGTCAAAATTGACCCGTTTTAAAGTTTGAAAATGTGAAAAAAAAAAATATATATATTTTCACAGTGATGTCCACATTTTCAACATTTTTGGGAAAACTTTGAACTTTTTTTGGTGGTAAAAAAGTAACGCTAAAAATGTTTAATAGATCATCAGGGTTAATACATCTCAGATTAGGAGGTTACATGAAAGCAAAAATCTATTTTTTGGTGAAAACCTGCTTTTTTTTTTAACCATGTCTGGCTTATTTTAAGACGCCTAAGCTTGACAATCCTGGTAAAATATAGCTTAAAATAAGTTTTCCCAGCTGATTTTGAGATCTCAAGATTCTAAATATCATATCTTATTTCAAGAAATCTTACCAAGCCATTTTTCACTTGTTCTATTGGCAGATTTTTTCACTTGCTTCAAGGTAAAAGTTCCTTGAAATAAGTTTTTTTTTTCTTGTTTTGAGAGGAGCATTTTTTCCAGTGCAACCATGATAATTGGCCTCACTGATAATAGGTCTATCCCTAGTACGAAGGACAGTATTTTAAAACCACACAATCTCTGGACCTCCTACATCCAGAGGATGCAGCATTTTTCACCCTGTACAGGCACATGTCGAATGCTTATCCCTGGAGAGCATGCGGGAGGCTTCCGCAACAACAGGGTTCCTACACAGCAGCTGACTATCTTTAACGGAGATACTGACAGCTCGGTTTATTCCTCGCTCTGCCCCCCCACGGTGTCAGGATTCCTGGCCGGCCTCTGAGACACACACATATTGGATCTCACAAGCGTGAAAGATGCCTCCGGATTGGCACTTGGGAGATTCCATGGCAAAGCTACACTCTGACCCCTAACATGATGAAGCGAAAGGGACGCATTTAGGTCTGTTTAAAGTGCAAAAACATCACACATGGTTAACGGTCGAGTAGAAACGCATGCAACGCAAAAATCCAATCGTGTAAAAGCAGATCTCACACTTTTAGTGAATGCTTGAGCTTTAGAATTATTGTGAATTAGCAGCCTGTTGTGTTCTGATACTTTCAGCTTTAATTATTCTATTTGTTTTGCTATTGTTTTGACTAAATTGTTGCACATCATGTTTTTAGTAGAATCCATTAGTCTCAATTAGCATCAGCCCTGAACTATTGCATTTCACAATAAATTATTTCCATTTGATTCCATTTTTAAACAGCCATGTTGGTTCAAATTATTTAAATAAATACTTAAATTCATTATTGTTTGAGCTAATAAGTAAGTGCATTTCAAATTCCCTGCAATCCATCATAGCAAGGAAACCAAATGTGTAAAAGAATGATTTATTAGTTCATGGCATGTTATTCAAAGGGATGTTCGGATTTAAAATGATTACAACCTTCATTACTTAACATGCCTTTGAAGTTGAGCACAGTTTATGTCCTCACCTTGTACTTTACGTGGACTATCGCATCCTTACAATTCAGCAACCTTTCACTCTCATTAAGCGGAAAAACTGTTGTGGGTGACATGAAAGGCCAAATGAATGAGTTAGGAGATATAAGGGAGGAAAAAAATGGAGTTGGAAGATGAAGGTAATGATGAATAGTTTGTAGAAGGTCAGTGAGTGTCACACATTCTAAAATAGACACTCAGGCCTTCAACTAGCTTCTCATTTAGACGAGAAAATCTAAAAATCACTGAGTGAAAGGAGCCGTGGGCTGTTTGGAAAAGTCAACATTTGCTATATCATCTTTAAATATTCAGGATATTCCTAAATTAAACATTGAAACAAATGCATGTGTATATAATATTTATGTTTAAAACTGCTTTAATAAAAACTGATGGAGAAACAAACTGTTTAAGAGGATTTTTTTTTTTATTAAAGACGCCTTAAAAAAAAAAAAAAAAAAAAAAAGTCCTAATAATAAAAAGGAAGTCACTTAATGCTCCTTCTATGGCACGGTTGGGCCTCCATACAGCGCTGCTCCGCTTTGCTGCCGCGGGGCTCGGTCTAGTTCCTGGCCGTCCCGTACGTCCCGCTCCTGCGTTGTCCTGCTCCATTCCACGCAGTCCGTCCGGTCCTCCTCGCGTCTGCAGAGCTGGAAAAGAAGGAAGGGGGACACCGCAGCCTCAGTAGCCAACCATGACGGCAGGGCAAAACCATACACACACCAGCGTGGGTTCAGGCTTGATGGCTTTCCTAAACTTAGCTGTTTAGCGGGCGTTGTATCAAGCCTCTGTAGTCCTCGTGTGTTCTGGAGGGCTCCCCGTCCTGTCTGTGCTGCCCGTTGCTTCGGTTCCCCGTCCTGTCTGTGCTACCGGTTGCTTCGGTTCCCCGTCCTGTCTGTGCTACCGGTTGCTTCGGTTCCCCGTCCTGTCTGTGCTGCCCGTTGCTTCGGTTCCCCGTCCTGTCTGTGCTACCGGTTGCTTCGGTTCCCCGTCCTGTCTGTGTTGCCCGTTGCTTCGGTTCCCCGTCCTGTCTGTGCTGCCCGTTGCTTCGGTTCCCCGTCCTGTCTGTGCTGCCCGTTGCTTCGGTTCCCCGTCCTGTCTGTGCTGCCCGTTGCTTCGGTTCCCCGTCCTGTCCTGCCCCTGGCCCCTCTCTCCTGTTCTGTTGCACCTGCCTTAATCATTCAATCAGCGCTATTGTGCCAGCTGCGCACCTTGAGGGAATCAGTTCAATCAGCACCAGCTGTCCATCATTGCCTTGATTACTTAAAAAGTTCATGCAGATTGAAATATAAAAACACAGTAAAACTACACAAAAACACTATACATTAAAAAAAAACAAAAAAAAAAACATGTTATAAAAATCAAAGGCTAAATTAAGCTGGCACTGTGACATAACTTTTCCAAAACTGAAATATTTGTCACCTTGGTACTAAGAATGTGTCGTTTATTGAGCATTTATATTCTGATGTAGGTACTGGCACAACTTCGAACCATGCCCAGCCACACTCAAAAGGGTGACTTGAAACAGAACAACAAAACTTTTCCTCTTAGTATTTATATACTCTTTAAATGATATTTGGTACCACCAGTAACTCCACGTCTACGTCCATATGTTTCCTAAGCAGAAGTACCTCGACATTAGTAACATACTCTCTCAGCCCCGAAATGAGCCGTTTTATGCAGATGACGCTTTGCTCTCCTTCAAAGACTCTGCTGATTGAATTGTCTTGTGAACACAGGAGGATAATGAAAGCTGTGTAGATACGGGGCTTTAGTTTTGCTTTGACAAAGTCAAACAACAGCTCTCACTTATCACACCAAGCAAGATGTCCTCGGTGCCTGAAATCATTAAGCCCCACCATTCATGCTTGAAGTTAATTCTCTCACTATTTTGCTAAATTTGCCAAGCTACAGGGATTTACTGCTCTTTTTTTTTCCAAAAGAAAATGACTAGTTGTGACCAATGACTAGATGAATCTCTAGTCATTGGTCACAACTTCACGCTCAAACTCATTTTCCTGCTGCTGTGATTAAACTTTATGTTTCACTCGCACATAGAGCTCGGAACTCCAGCGTCCCCATGAATGGCTGCTTGCAAAAATGAGATATTACACTTAACAAAAAGTGGGCTAATCATGTTATCCCAACTTCTATGGTTCGAGGAAGCCGGTGAGGCGTTTCGCTGCAGTCCACCCTAATGGCCTCTCAGTGGCAGTCTGCAGAAGAGAACCAGGAAATGGATGTGTGGTTTCCCAGGAGCATCACAGCTGTGGACTAATTAGGGAGCACTGCTTAGACTGGCATGAACTGGCCTGGCACTGTTACCTGCTGTGTCCCAGACTCCCCCGCTGATCTCCTCTGAGAAGAATATAACCTTCGCCTGGAGGAGACAGAGTGCTCACAGGCCTCACTCTGAACGGCAAACATCCAACAAACTGTCGCTTTCATTTGGCATTTTTGACAACTCGCAGTAACTTATGGAAGGTGCAACGAAATCCAGGAGCGGCGGTGCAGAGTGTCCCTGGTTCTGGCAGGACTGAATGGATGTAAAACACACCAATTAACAACTTGAAGGGCGCATCCTTCCCGAAGGTCGATGCCCTATCTCAGAGTTTTAATGAAAGTGGTCCGGATCCGCACCAAAATTTAATGGCTTCTTGCTGTGCCAGTGCTCAAGTTTGCAGCTTGGTGGGTTTTTGCATAATCTTGCTGGCAAACAAACAGACAGACAGACAGAAGGCACTGATAGCAAACCATGTTCAGGAGAGAAAGTGCACTTTCTCATTACATTTTGTACAGTTTTTTAGCAGGTATATGTAAGTCCTCCTAACTGTCATACAGTAACTTTATATTACATTGGATGCTCTGCTCTTAAATACATTAAAATAGAACTTGTGTTGTTTAAAGGTTTCCCAGTTAGAATTGTTTTTAGAAGAAAATTTACTTTTTTCTATTTTGTTCTCTTACTGTTCTGTACCAATTTCAGGCTAGTGTTTAGTACTATAATGTATTAAAACAGAACTTGTGTTGTTTAAAGGCTTCCCAGCTAGATTTTTTTTTTTTGCTCTAAAAGCTTATAATTTTTATATGATACAGTAAAATAGAGCTTGTGTTATTTAAAGACTTCCAAGGTAAATTTTTTTTGTTCCAACAGTTCCAAATAGAACTTTTGTTTTTAAAGACTCATTGGTTACATTTTTTCTTCTAAAAACCTTTCTTTTTTCATTATAATACATTAAAATAGAACATATGTTTTGAAACATTTCTCAGATTTTTTTAAAAATCTTTTTTTTTATATGATATAAAAATAATAAAAATCTTATATATCATTTTTTATATAATATATTAAGGTGACCCAGCTGGAATTTGTTCCAAAAAAGTAGAATTTTTTTTTACATAATACATTAGAATAGAACTTGTGTTTCTGAAGGCTTCACAACTAGAATTTTTTGTTCTCAAAGCTTTTATATATATATATATATATATATATATAATACATGAAAATGTAATTTGTGTTTTTTAAGGATTCCCAGCTACATTTTTTGCTCTATTATTTTTTATTATATAAATACACAAAAATAGAACTTTGTTGTTTAAAGGATTCCAAACTAGAATTTTTTGTTCTAAAGACATTTTTTTTATTTAAAAAAAAACAACCAAAAAGTCCAGAACAGTGAGGAAAGGTGGTTTCTAACATGAAAATAAATCTAAAAGGCAGAAAAAGCTTCCAATAAGAAAGACAATCCTCTTGCATTTCCTCCTAAACTATGTTATTTTATGCCTTGACCAGGTGATGACTGTCAGAACACCTGACCAGAAACTGAACACTCATTCGCAGCCATCTTCCATGAAGCTACCTCCTGAAACTTACACTGACTGGTGAACACAATTGATTTTTTAATATATTATCCCTCACAATAGGGAGAGTATAATGTGCAAATAAAATAAAATAAAAAGCACTGCAGACTGGGCTGGCATATCTATAGGATCTAATCCTCTCGGCACCCTGTGGCATTCAGAACAACTGGCCTCTGTGGGTCTGCAGGTTCATTCACTGGAAATGTCAGGGCACACAAAACATTTCATAAAGCCCTCTAAACTGTTCTCTGGTCGCCGACTAGTTTCCTTTAGAGGCGCCGGCAATGCAAAAAGAATGAAGGGCTTTTTTTTTTTTTTTTTCTCCTGTGAAAGTGGGAAATATGTCTTTGCCAGATGAATAACTGTGTCATCTGTCACGGGGTTACAGGTCAACCCAGCAGAAAAGACGAAGACATTCAGTACATTCCCCCAGAAATCTGAATAAATAACAGCCACTCTGCCAGAAACCCAGAAATCTGTCTCTTCAGTGGCAAACACTCGACCTTTGTGGTCGTTTAAGGCTTTTGGAAGAAGTTTGTAGTTTCATCTTTCTGTAGCTGAGGTTTTTTAGCATGACATCATTTAGGTAACAGTGGTTTATGACTTTAACTGAAACTTCTCCAATCAGTTCTGATGAGAAACAGATAATTTCTCTTACAGAATCTGGTTAAAGCAAACAGTTTTTAGTGATTATGATGAAATGATTTTGGGCTCAGGTTTGGTTCGATTTCCTGCCGTAAAATTGTGGACGTGGTGATTCTGTCTGTTTTTGCAGTTTCAGTTTGATGGACGGTGTCTTTTTTTTTTTTTTTTTTTTTTTTTTTTACACAAAGTGCTTTTTTTATATTGTGTGCTGGTTTTATTTTTATAATGTAAATTGTATGTCCTTAGCTTTTATATTATTTAATTTGATTTCATTTTATTATTCTTTGTATATAAAGCTGAGTTAAGAAAACCCACAAAGAATTCCCATGTACCTGTGCTGTAATGTATCTATTTTTTAAAAAGATGAGGTGATTTTCTAACCTGCTGATGGGTTGTGAAGTATTTCCAGCTGCTCCTGTTTTTCTTCCTGTAATTTAAATCTGGAGTCTTGTCCTGATTTTTAAAAAGTGACTTTAAATGAAATATTCATATTAATTTAAATTAATAAATAAAAACACAAGATGGAAAACATCCCACTTGTGGATCTATAACCACACAAACCATAGAATAAAATAAATGTGCTACCGGTTGCTTCGGTTCCCCGTCCTGTCTGTGTTGCCCGTTGCTTCGGTTCCCCGTCCTGTCTGTGCTGCCCGTTGCTTCGGTTCCCCGTCCTGTCTGTGCTGCCCGTTGCTTCGGTTCCCCGTCCTGTCTGTGCTGCCCGTTGCTTCGGTTCCCCGTCCTGTCCTGCCCCTGGCCCCTCTCTCCTGTTCTGTTGCACCTGCCTTAATCATTCAATCAGCGCTATTGTGCCAGCTGCGCACCTTGAGGGAATCAGTTCAATCAGCACCAGCTGTCCATCATTGCCTTGATTACTTAAAAAGTTCATGCAGATTGAAATATAAAAACACAGTAAAACTACACAAAAACACTATACATTAAAAAAAAAACAAAAAAAAAAACATGTTATAAAAATCAAAGGCTAAATTAAGCTGGCACTGTGACATAACTTTTCCAAAACTGAAATATTTGTCACCTTGGTACTAAGAATGTGTCGTTTATTGAGCATTTATATTCTGATGTAGCTACTGGCACAACTTCGAACCATGCCCAGCCACACTCAAAAGGGTGACTTGAAACAGAACAACAAAACTTTTCCTCTTAGTATTTATATACTCTTTAAATGATATTTGGTACCACCAGTAACTCCACGTCTACGTCCATATGTTTCCTAAGCAGAAGTACCTCGACATTAGTAACATACTCTCTCAGCCCCGAAATGAGCCGTTTTATGCAGATGACGCTTTGCTCTCCTTCAAAGACTCTGCTGATTGAATTGTCTTGTGAACACAGGAGGATAATGAAAGCTGTGTAGATACGGGGCTTTAGTTTTGCTTTGACAAAGTCAAACAACAGCTCTCACTTATCACACCAAGCAAGATGTCCTCGGTGCCTGAAATCATTAAGCCCCACCATTCATGCTTGAAGTTAATTCTCTCACTATTTTGCTAAATTTGCCAAGCTACAGGGATTTACTGCTCTTTTTTTTTCCAAAAGAAAATGACTAGTGACCAATGACTAGATGAATCTCTAGTCATTGGTCACAACTTCACGCTCAAACTCATTTTCCTGCTGCTGTGATTAAACTTTATGTTTCACTCGCACATAGAGCTCGGAACTCCAGCGTCCCCATGAATGGCTGCTTGCAAAAATGAGATATTACACTTAACAAAAAGTGGGCTAATCATGTTATCCCAACTTCTATGGTTCGAGGAAGCCGGTGAGGCGTTTCACTGCAGTCCACCCTAATGGCCTCTCAGTGGCAGTCTGCAGAAGAGAACCAGGAAATGGATGTGTGGTTTCCCAGGAGCATCACAGCTGTGGACTAATTAGGGAGCACTGCTTAGACTGGCATGAACTGGCCTGGCACTGTTACCTGCTGTGTCCCAGACTCCCCCGCTGATCTCCTCTGAGAAGAATATAACCTTCGCCTGGAGGAGACAGAGTGCTCACAGGCCTCACTCTGAACGGCAAACATCCAACAAACTGTCGCTTTCATTTGGCATTTTTGACAACTCGCAGTAACTTATGGAAGGTGCAACGAAATCCAGGAGCGGCGGTGCAGAGTGTCCCTGGTTCTGGCAGGACTGAATGGATGTAAAACACACCAATTAACAACTTGAAGGGCGCATCCTTCCCGAAGGTCGATGCCCTATCTCAGAGTTTTAATGAAAGTGGTCCGGATCCGCACCAAAATTTAATGGCTTCTTGCTGTGCCAGTGCTCAAGTTTGCAGCTTGGTGGGTTTTTGCATAATCTTGCTGGCAAACAAACAGACAGACAGACAGAAGGCACTGATAGCAAACCATGTTCAGGAGAGAAAGTGCACTTTCTCATTACATTTTGTACAGTTTTTTAGCAGGTATATGTAAGTCCTCCTAACTGTCATACAGTAACTTTATATTACATTGGATGCTCTGCTCTTAAATACATTAAAATAGAACTTGTGTTGTTTAAAGGTTTCCCAGTTAGAATTGTTTTTAGAAGAAAATTTACTTTTTTCTATTTTGTTCTCTTACTGTTCTGTACCAATTTCAGGCTAGTGTTTAGTACTATAATGTATTAAAACAGAACTTGTGTTGTTTAAAGGCTTCCCAGCTAGATTTTTTTTTTTTGCTCTAAAAGCTTATAATTTTTATATGATACAGTAAAATAGAGCTTGTGTTATTTAAAGACTTCCAAGGTAAATTTTTTTTGTTCCAACAGTTCCAAATAGAACTTTTGTTTTTAAAGACTCATTGGTTACATTTTTTCTTCTAAAAACCTTTCTTTTTTCATTATAATACATTAAAATAGAACATATGTTTTGAAACATTTCTCAGATTTTTTTAAAAATCTTTTTTTTTATATGATATAAAAATAATAAAAATCTTATATATCATTTTTTATATAATATATTAAGGTGACCCAGCTGGAATTTGTTCCAAAAAAGTAGAATTTTTTTTTACATAATACATTAGAATAGAACTTGTGTTTCTGAAGGCTTCACAACTAGAATTTTTTGTTCTCAAAGCTTTTATATATATATATATATATATATATATAATACATGAAAATGTAATTTGTGTTTTTTAAGGATTCCCAGCTACATTTTTTGCTCTATTATTTTTTATTATATAAATACACAAAAATAGAACTTTGTTGTTTAAAGGATTCCAAACTAGAATTTTTTGTTCTAAAGACATTTTTTTTATTTAAAAAAAAAACAACCAAAAAGTCCAGAACAGTGAGGAAAGGTGGTTTCTAACATGAAAATAAATCTAAAAGGCAGAAAAAGCTTCCAATAAGAAAGACAATCCTCTTGCATTTCCTCCTAAACTATGTTATTTTATGCCTTGACCAGGTGATGACTGTCAGAACACCTGACCAGAAACTGAACACTCATTCGCAGCCATCTTCCATGAAGCTACCTCCTGCAACTTACACTGACTGGTGAACACAATTGATTTTTTAATATATTATCCCTCACAATAGGGAGAGTATAATGTGCAAATAAAATAAAATAAAAAGCACTGCAGACTGGGCTGGCATATCTATAGGATCTAATCCTCTCGGCACCCTGTGGCATTCAGAACAACTGGCCTCTGTGGGTCTGCAGGTTCATTCACTGGAAATGTCAGGGCACACAAAACATTTCATAAAGCCCTCTAAACTGTTCTCTGGTCGCCGACTAGTTTCCTTTAGAGGCGCCGGCAATGCAAAAAGAATGAAGGGCTTTTTTTTTTTTTTTTTCTCCTGTGAAAGTGGGAAATATGTCTTTGCCAGATGAATAACTGTGTCATCTGTCACGGGGTTACAGGTCAACCCAGCAGAAAAGACGAAGACATTCAGTACATTCCCCCAGAAATCTGAATAAATAACAGCCACTCTGCCAGAAACCCAGAAATCTGTCTCTTCAGTGGCAAACACTCGACCTTTGTGGTCGTTTAAGGCTTTTGGAAGAAGTTTGTAGTTTCATCTTTCTGTAGCTGAGGTTTTTTAGCATGACATCATTTAGGTAACAGTGGTTTATGACTTTAACTGAAACTTCTCCAATCAGTTCTGATGAGAAACAGATAATTTCTCTTACAGAATCTGGTTAAAGCAAACAGTTTTTAGTGATTATGATGAAATGATTTTGGGCTCAGGTTTGGTTCGATTTCCTGCCGTAAAATTGTGGACGTGGTGATTCTGTCTGTTTTTGCAGTTTCAGTTTGATGGACGGTGTCTTTTTTTTTTTTTTTTTTTTTTTTTTTTTACACAAAGTGCTTTTTTTATATTGTGTGCTGGTTTTATTTTTATAATGTAAATTGTATGTCCTTAGCTTTTATATTATTTAATTTGATTTCATTTTATTATTCTTTGTATATAAAGCTGAGTTAAGAAAACCCACAAAGAATTCCCATGTACCTGTGCTGTAATGTATCTATTTTTTAAAAAGATGAGGTGATTTTCTAACCTGCTGATGGGTTGTGAAGTATTTCCAGCTGCTCCTGTTTTTCTTCCTGTAATTTAAATCTGGAGTCTTGTCCTGATTTTTAAAAAGTGACTTTAAATGAAATATTCATATTAATTTAAATTAATAAATAAAAACACAAGATGGAAAACATCCCACTTGTGGATCTATAACCACACAAACCATAGAATAAAATAAATTTTAAAAAAGAGCCTATAATAAATCCACTCAAATAAATGAAATGTTAAAATTATACATTTATAAACAAAAAATATACACTGTCCAGATTCACATTTTCAAATTTCTAATCACATAAAACTGCTTTAACTGATCAAAAATCCAAAATATTACAGAACTATTATTAAAAAAAATCATAAGACCAACACAACTACCAATAAATATATTAAAACAGGGATAGTTAAAAGAATATGCTGGAGGAAATACTATTAAAAAAATAAAAAATGTAATGAAAACTTCCATAGACTGAATGAAAGGTCTTGCTTCTTTATTTCATCTGTATGTCAACTATTTTCTGAACACTTTTCATTTAGCCAAGTTACAGTTTATAATTCTGTCCCTTCAGACCCAATAATCCAGCATCGATTCACAGTTTTTGCTATAAAAGATGGCAATAAATTCTCCACAGTGAAATCCCAGCAACATATTTAACAAGTTAGCAAAGGAAGAGACAAAATGTTTATTTCCGCTATGCAAAATCCACATGTTTTTCTTGGGATACATTATCAAATTTCACTTAATGAGGTCTTGAAAGGACAAAAAAACCCACATTGTTGATTAGTTTCAGTCATTTTTAAGCAAACTTCCTGTCCTCAGACCTTCATCAGGAAAAGTTCAACTTCAGTCCTTTGTGTGTTAAGTTCCTCAGGTACAAGCCATTTAATGAAACAGTCTGGAGGCGATCACTGATTAATTGGACCACTCATGGCCCGTATGCAGGCTGACAAGAGGTCATGAATAGGCATTGTGTTGCTACAAATAGACGCCTAACAGAGCTACAGCGTCTCACAAAAATTACACTATTTATACAGCTAAACTGCATTTACTTTTTGATAGAAAAAGTACCTACCTTTGTAGTGATTATCTGCTGTGGTAAATCTTAAATTAAATGAATTTAACAAGGTGAGTTGAAAAGTTGTTTGATTTGATAAATAAAACTAAGAAACATATGTTTGAATGCTGGAATAAGTGAAGAGTTATTGTCACTACTGGATTCTGTTGCTGGCAATCAGATGCAGAAGTGGAATTAAGCACCGTGGTAAACGCAGCAGAGTTCATGCAGCAGAACTGAGTGCATCTGGAGCTGTTGAGGTGGCTCATTTGGTAGAAAAATGACTAAATGAGTGTGTAAATGACTATAATGCTGAGGAATCAGGGCACATCTGCACACATGCATTCAGAAAAGTGGACATCGGTATGCAAGCGTATGAATTACCAGCGTCCATGAAAGCATCATATCCCAAATCTGATTTTAAAAAACTGGAAAAAATTCAAAGTGTGCACATAGACATACTCGCTGATTTAAATGGTAACCCCTTGATAAAAGGAGCAGCTTTTCTCCAGTCATACTTTGTGCTGCTGTGTTACACCGACAGCAGCTTTTTGCATAATGTGTCAAAATAATAAGCATAATATTATTTGAAATAAACATATTGTGCTACACTGTGTCGGAGAAAAACCTAATCAGCGGCTCGACTGCATTCACATCACAACAAGAGAGCCGGCGAGCAAACACCATATGACTCCTGAACTTAATCTAAAAACAAATCAGACTATCTGATTATGCTGTAGGTCTGGCTTTGCATTTCAATTATCGGTGCACAAGTGATGAGGTCGCTGTGCAGTAAGTGCAGGGATACAGCTTGTTGCCAAAAGCCGACTTGTGAAGCTGCAGATATGGACAAGCAGCATGGTATATAAATAGGCATAAATTTGATTTGCTCCTTTCAGCTGACTACTGTACCGTTTCATCACATTCAGTTAGAATTCTATTTAACAGGGCCACCTGGGCTGTGTGGAAATGGGTCAGCTGATGCCAAAGATCCTCCAAAGTGTTACTGTATGAGCATCTCGGCACTTTTCTGTTTTTTTTCTTCTGTTTTCATGTTCTGTTAGCACCAGTTTCAGGGCCTGTGTTTACCAAAATATATAATAAAATCCACTAAAAAGTCAAGAACAGTGAACAGTAAGCAGCGGCGGTTCGTGACATGAAAATACATCAGAAAGGCAAAAACAAAATCAGTGCAGGAGAAGCAGCAAGTGAGCAACAGGATAGAAAACACAATATTGATATGTGTTTCAATTCATTATTGACTTTTCATGTTTTTTGTAATCATTCTCATGCACTAATTTTGTATCACATTGCACAGTTTGCTCTTGAATACATTAAAATGGAACTTGTATTGTTAAAAGGCTTCCCAGCTAGAATGTTTTTGTTCTAAAAATATCATAATAACATCAACCAAGCAGTCAAGAAGAGCAAGCAGTGGTGGTTTCTGACATGACAAGAATGAAAATAACAAACAACACTTTTTTTACTACATTCTTCACTTTTCATGTTTTTCTAAATCTTTATCATCTTCATACACTAGCTTGAATTCATTCAAATGGAACTTGTGTTGTTTAAAAACTTCCTAGACAGAATATTCTATTAATTTTTTTTAAAGAATTAAAATAGAACTTATGTTATTAATGGCTTCCTAGATAGAATTTTCAGTTTAATTTTTTTTTTTTTTTAAATAATGCATTCAAATAGAACTTGAGTTGTTTAAAGGCTTCCTGGATGGAATTTTCTGCTCAAAAAATAGATTTAAAAACAAATGTACTGAAATAGGACTTGTCGTGTTAATGGCTTCTGAGCTAGAATTTTCTGTTTTGATTTTTTTTTTTTTTTTAAAGCAGGCATTAAAACAGAACTTGTGTTGTTTAAAGGCTGCCTAGATAGAATCTTCTGTAAATAAATAGATATTCTTTTAAATAATGCATTCAAATAGAACTAAATAATGTGTTATAACAGAATGTGAGCTGTTCAAAGGTTTCCTAGCTAGAATTTTTTTATTAAAAAATATGTTTTAAATAATGCATTGTAATAGAACTTGTGTTGTTTGGGTAAAATTTTCTGTAAAAAAAAATTAAGATGATGTATTAAAATAGAGCTTATGTGGTTTAAAGGCTGTCTAGATATAATTTTCTTGTTTTTTTAAATGCATTAAAATAGAACTTGCATTGTTTAAAGGCTTCCCAGCTTGTAGAATCATGTAAAATATTCTGACAACATCCTCCAAACATCCTCTCAATATTAAAACATTCTGTCTTAGCTGACTTTTCACCTCATAGGAGCATGATCTGAGATGAGAAATATCATTAAAACATTCCTTGATAAATAAGAAGACAACATTCCCTTTAAAACATTACTAGAACTTGTGGGTAATGTTGTGGGAACATTCCCTGCTTGCTATCACAAATGAGAGTCTAGATGTGGAATAGTTTTACCTCAGTTTAGTAAAATGTCTCTGGTAATTAATGAATGTTGCTTTTGCAGGTTTAGAAATTATGTATACTTTATTTCACTGCCAAACATTTCAGAACCATTTTCCTGATTGATGAATACATTTTTTTTTCCTTCCCTCTAAGAGCTCAACTCCATTGAAATTATGAAAATCAGCTTACAGAGACTTAAAATGCTGCATATTTATTACAATGAACACTTAACCGGCTTACTGTTTTCATTCCTCTCTTTAAAGTTCCAAGGTTATTGTGGGTAATGCAGGTGAAGTGCTGTGTGATCCTATTTTAAACAAGCCTGTGGGTTGGAAACGCTCCAGACGCCAAAACTTTGAGTCAGCCGCTGTGCAAAAGGCTCAGTATTGTTCACACAAACTGTAATTGACTCGATCGCACGGCTTGGAGAGCAGCAGGTAAAATTAGTTTTTACCTGCCGCTTTAAATTTAGTTTGCTCTGCGTTCCAAAGCTGTGTTTATTAACAGATGATCACTTCAAGCGGCAAAGCAGAAAGGGAGCAGGACAGAGCGGGCAGGAAAGTCCAGGAAAAAGCAGGCAAATGGTAATATCAATCAGGTATAAGGGGAACAATGCAGAATATAGAGCTTTTTTCTTCACAGCAGACTTTCAGACTCAAGCATAGGTGGAATTAATAATCTTCCTCGATGGCTCATTTCCATTAAGTGTTCCAGTAGGCCATGACAGCAGCGCCTCCCCTCTGAGTGGGATGCAGCCATGATTCACTGTGGAAAAAAGACATTCTGATGGAGAAAAGGCGGCCAGCTGAGGACTGGAAGAGGTGAGTGTGGGAGTCGGGTGGAGGTGGAAAACACAGAGGACTCCTGCACAGCTGCAACTGTCAGACGGAGGGTTTGTGACTTGCAAAATGGCAAAAAGGGCAAATTATGCAAGCGAATGCTGAGCGCCGGCTGTAGCCACGACATGCTAAACCTTTAAAATGCAGCAAACCAGTAGGAATGATTCTTTTGCACAACATCCGGGTTTGCTTGTTGACTATGCAGGGCGCTTTTACAGCCATAAAAGTGCAATTAAATAAGGTGCTTTTTACAAAATGGTCCATGGCACTAACATAAGTGGATTTAAACATCATTATCCTCATCCTTTCATTCATTATATTTAATTTAATTATCAATTTAATCTATTTTTGATTAATTTAATTTAAATTTCAATATAACCCAATTTAATTTATTTGTGTTGTTTTGTGATGCACTTTTGAAGGTATTAAACATCATAATCCCTATCCTTTAAGTAATTTAATTTAACTTTATTTAATTTTTAATGTAATTTATTTTTTAATTGAATTGAATCGTCAATTTACCTAAATTAAGTTAAATTAAATTATATTTCAATTAATTTAATTTAATTTATTTAAATTTAATTTTGTTGTGCACAAGCTAATTTTGCCATAAAAAACATTAAACAAGGCACATTTTGTATAAATGGTCTGCAGAAATAACACAAATGGATTTAAGCATTGATATCCTCATCCTAATAATTAATTTAATTAAATTTTTAATTGAATTAATTTTTTAATTTAATTTAATTTAATTTAGTGTAATTTGGTTTGTTTTTTTGCAATGCACTTTTGAAGGCATTCCAAGAGCTAATTTGTCCATAAAAAATATTACAATTAACATCATACAAGGTACATTTTGCAAAAAGGTCAGTAAAAATGAAGTGAGTGGATTCAAACATCATTATCCCCATCCTTTTATTATTGATTTGATTTAATTTTTAATTTCATTGTTTTTTTAATTAAATTTAATTTGATAACAATTTCAATTAAGTTAAATTAAACTAAATAAGAGCCAGTTTATTTTAGTTTAATTTTGTTTCGTTGTTTTACAATGCACTTTTGAAGACATTCCAAGAGCAAATTTGTCATAAAAAAAAATGCTATTAAACAAAGTATATGTTTCAAAATGGTCAGTAAGAATAAAATACGTGAATTTAAACATCATCATCCCGATATTTTTTAAATTTTATTTTATTTAATTTTTAGTTCAAATTACTAACATTTTTAATTTCATTTAATTTTATGTTTATTTGTGATCCTATAAATGTGAAATCTTCACATGAATTCTGCCTGAAATAAAATGAGCATGGCTGTCTTTATGTGAGTCCAAACACTTACATACAAATATGCATTTGTGCACAAGCAATATCTTTAAAACATGTCAAAAAGACACCATGTTGTTGCACATTATTTTTTATTTCTTGCATTAGCAAGTCCGTGGAATTAATCATGTAAATCCTATCCACCACCGCACTAAACTGCCAAAGCTGCATTGTCAAGACCAAGGCTCTTTGAAGTAATAGAAGCTCGCTGGTGACAGAGGAAAATTTGAATTTCAATCTTATCGAAGGTGTTTTGTTCTCACAGAGGGCATAATTTTTTGATTCATGTAAACTCACGGAGACATACAGCAAACACGCCTTGCATAATGACTCGCTGATGTATTGCAACAGGCATACAGTAATACTATCAGTTACACTAAGCTCCATCTCTCATACAAACACACACAACCAATAAGCCACTAGAAAATCCCTCCTTTATGGAAAGATGGTTTTGATGACGTCTGGGACCTGGACACTGGCTTGTTAATGGCCCCAAACAGCAATCGTGTCCTGCGCTTAGTATCTTTGACATAAATCAAAGTTCTTATCAGCTTAAATTGGTACATATGGATTTTTTTTTTTTTTTAGTGCATATTACTCAATACCTCTGAGGACGTTATGCAAGAACTATCATAATCTGCAGTAATACCCAGCCCCAGTCGGCTCACGATTCATGCAGAGGCTTTTCCAAGGTCTAAACTTTGCCATCGTTCTATCTCTCTGGTTGTCCAAGCAAACAGTGTGACTTTGCACCACAGCCCCTCCTATAAATCAATGCATTCGTCTCTCGGTGGAAATCCCACTGAGAACTGTCACCTAACAATGCATTATGAATCGGGATTCATAAATAATTGGTGAGAAAACACTGTGAGGCAAACCGCAGGAGGACTGAGGAGGATAGTGCCAGAAAACCAAGGGAAAATGCTCACCTGGAGACAAAGGATTGCGGTGAGGGAGCTTTTCAAGAATGTAACAAATGCAAAACATATTCAGACACTATTTGGAGCAGGTTGATACCAGCCGGTCGCTGCAGTTTGGAGAAATTGTTTGTTGATGACAGCAGATTCCTATGCGTGAAATGAGCCTGGTCTCACTAACAACTTGTCACCTACTTTGTCAAGGTACTTTGGCATCACAATTAAACACATTGCAGTGTTTAATTTTGATGTGCAGGGTTGCTCAATAGAACAAGTCTCCAAATCTGTAAATGTTAGGAACAGATGCCATTAGTTTGTAACCTATTGTTAGTAATAAGAAGTTTGCCTTCTATCATGGCATTATTGTCGTTAAAGCATGTATTTTACCCTAATCTATGATCTTTTCTTCACCTTAACCAAGTAATTATGGTGCCTAAACTTAAACTACGTCAACAGGAAGTGATAATGAGACTTAAGTCGCAAAATAAAATCAATCTGCGTGAAAAAAAATATGTTCTGCCATCAGTTTCCTGAGTGAAGGGCTTGATTTATGCAGCCATACATATCCACCAAACCATGATTAAGAATGCATTTTAGTTGCATAGAAATATAATTTTTTGAAGACAGGGTTGGGTCTGTGCCAACTCCACCCTTCCCACCTCCTTATTGGGCTCCTTTAAAGTGGAAAAACGTCTGTCAGTGTCAAACGCTGATGTAGGTAGCACAGATGCCAAAGGACACCTTGTGCGTACATCTGAGATGCCAGCAACTTTGGCAAAACGGCAGCGTTTGACGCCCTGCAAATGAGAACAGGTTGGTGAGACTAGAAGCAAAGCGGTACACATAAATTAACAGCTAAGGCAGATTCCAGATTGCGGTGTAACACCACCAACATCACCCAACTGCCTCCTAGTAAACAACGGCATGATGCATTCCCTGCCATATGTTGGCAGAGCTGATGGCTGCAACAGTGAAGGAAGCTAGTGGATGTGCCAGACAGAGGTGGAGCAGAGATCCAGGTCAGGATTGTCTGTGTAGAGGCATATCAGGGCTACAGCTCCTCACAGCATCTCTCCTCGAATATATTAGCTTAATGAAATAGAAAAGCATACACTGGCACCGGCTGTAAATTTGCCAGCAGTGCCCACCAGCCCCTGTCTGAACTGCACGGTGATAAAGTAGCGTCTCACCGGCTGTACGAGGGTCACATAAAAGGGTCTCAGTTTGTGTAATCGACATCATATATCCAATCTCACAATTCTAGGACACAGGCCTTAAATTACTCACAGAAACCTCCTCTTTTCCCTTTTTTTTCCTGTTCCCACAAAAGATAATCATGACACGGTGAGGCACTTACCACAGTTGTTTCCTTTATTCTGGAGCATTTTGTGCTAATGGTGGGGCCTACTGAAAGAACCTTGGGTTATAAAATGTTTCGTAAGTGGTTTAAACTGTCTGCAATTTGACTTTGCAAGGAATCCAGAGGAAAAATGCTAGTTTTAGTCTCTATCGCTGCTTTTTCTTTTATCAGATATCTGCCAAAATAGGCAGCAATAGGCTTTCTTCTGATTTTTATAACCAAGATAAAACAGACATAAAGAGTAATGGAAGTTTAAGAGCCCCATTGAAATGGTGCTAATATTTCCAGCCATGCTACACAATGCACCTTTAATAGAGTCTATTTTTTTGTGTCCAGAGAAACGATTAAGTGTCATTGGCGTCTGAAAACATCCACTTCTTCCACAGTAATCCTTTCAGAGAAAAGTGTGTGACATTTATATATTTCAAACTCATGGCTTTGAGGGAAAGTGACAACATAATGCATTGCTTGACCAATACAGCTTGACATTGTAATCCCCTTTGCCGTCCAGTCCTAAATTCACCCAGTAAAGTTTTCCCGAAACCAAAAAAGTAGAGCGTTTTTTTTTCTTTTTTTATATTTTTAATATTATTGGACAATACGTCTGCACTTTGATCCTCAAAAACTTACAGGGTTCAAAAGCTACATAAAAGGAGGTTTTATTCCCTTTGAAGTGGCGTCTGTTTTAGGTAACATTTGACATCTCGCATTTGCAAAACATATCCGCCGTCCAGTTTCAGTGCTTTAATAATTTGTTTTACTTCATTATGAAGGTTTATTCCACTGACTCAACTAATCAAACAAAAAAAAAACAACAGATTTTCCTACTGTAAAGTGTCAGGAAATAAGGCCACACTTGTCACCGGTGCGTTACACATGCTTGTACTCATAAATTAATGCTGCTGTCCATGTGACTTACCTTGTCAGAACATATTAAATAAATGTAATCTCTTGCCCAACACAGGAGCTCTTTCATAAAGTGTGTCAAGTGACTGTATTTCCTTGCTGACACCACCATTAAATACTGCAATATTTGCCACAAGGAAAGGAGAAAGGCTGCAATCGATAGCCCCTGCAGTGCTGTGCTGTTTACTGAACACTTGACTGGGTTCCTCTTAATTCTGGTGCTCATTAAGAAAAGCATCCTCACAATTAACCCTTGAATCCCACCAGGGTCATCAGAAAGGAACATCGCTTCCTCTGCATACTGAGACTGTGTTTGTTAAGTAGAAAAACAAGTCGGTTTCATAAGAACAAAAGGCTCGTTAAAGCTCAACTGAAATGTGCTCTAAATGATATGAAAGTCTATTTAAAAGGCTGCTTTGCTGTCATAAGCAGATTTCACATTCTAGCATTGGAAACAGAAGGACATGTAAGGCAACTGTCGCCCCGCTAACATATTGCTACTGTCACATGAAGTCCCTTTAAAATGATGGATGAACTCAGACAGTGAGATGGTCAGCATATGAAAAAAAAGAAGAAAAAAACCACAACTCTTTCACCAGATCTTGATAAATTGGCGCTCAGGAAACGGGGTTTACACACAACAACAGTGATGATCAGTGATGATTCGTCTTCAGCTGTTAATTGTCAATCTCGCTCATCTAACGGGAGATGATAAATTAAGACGGCTGCCAATTGGCAACAAGGCAGCTGTTGTCGTTGCAGAGCTGATGTTGCTCCTTGGGTTATCCATTCGGTTTTGAACAGGCATTTCTTCTATTCAGCAGGGAGCGTGTCCTTCACCATGCAGCGAGCTCTCTAATGATCTCTCAGTGGAGTCAGCAGTCGCACTTCTCATTATGGAACCACGGAGTCTACTCACTAGTACTTAACTTGCGCACTTTAAAGACATGCACTAGTGAACAGTCAGGATTCTTATCTGGAAAATAAACAACATCTTGAAGGTAGCAGACTTTAGAAGTTCTCATCATGTTGAAAGTAAAGCAAGAATGTGTGTTGTAGGTATAGTATTTTCAAAAGGTAATGAGAAACAAGAGGTGCTCTAAATTAAATGTCAAAATCCATCATTGTCCATGCCCTCCAGAACAACAGAAGCATACTACAAGCATTTTTTGATTTAATGATCACAAATAAACTGTTTCATGATCCTGCATTTCCATGGTTAAGCCTTTCTTTAGGACTTGGGTAGGAGAAAGGAACCAAATATCTTTATTTGTCATTGTGCATGTGCAATGAAATTGTATGTATTTCAAGTGTAAAACACACAACCTCAGTTTCCTGTGAGCACCTCCCTGTGAGGTTCTTTCAATCTGGAAACACCTCCTATATGTCATGGGTGTTGAATATTAATGTTTACTGTGCAGATCTCTGAAATAAAAGCAGCTTTAACACTCTCAAATTCTCAACAAACATTTTACTACTATGTTCAATTTCAACACTTGTGCAACTCACCCAACTCTTGAACTATCAGCTGTTTCTCATTATGCTAATAGAAAATGTGATCTGATCGGCATTACGTCTCCTGCAAAACATATTTACGGTGTAAATTAGTGTTGAAAGTAATTTCAGGGAGACAGGGTTGCCTGGAAACGAGGACGATACTTGAGGATGATGTTATAACCAAGAATCCAACATCTTGCTTCCCTGCTGGATCAAGTATTTGTCTTTGTGCCCTGTGGCTTCATTGTATTCTGACTGCTGGCTGTTTTGCAATATTGTTGAGTTATAAATGCTGATGATCAGATTTAAAAATGTAATTTAAATATACTGGTGACACATGATTATTAAGCTGACAGATTGTACACTTCTGTGGGCTTAGACGGTGTTTTTTAGGGTAAAAGACATTGATTTTTGGTAAAAGACTGTGTGCTATACAAGTCATATACTAGCGAGTGTTTACCTTAAAACATGAGGGTGTTTCAGTGATAATTATTGGTGGTATTTCTTGGTCTTTCTTTGATATTCTTCATGCACTGCTTGCGTATTACCTTAACTCGTGGATAAGCATCCAAAACATATCACTTTTTTCTTCTTGGCCAGATTTTCTTTTACTTTCAGGTCAACAAAACCACAAATTTTTACCAGTTTAGCCACAAATTCAATGCAAATTCGAAAGCCAGTGATTGAGATCTTTGCACGGTTTTTCAAAGACACGAGCGGCGCTACAGTACATGTGATAATTCTGCCAACATTATTTGTGATAACCTGTTCACAGCAGAAATGTTGCCTCTCAAATTGTTCAGTGTATTCATTGAGGCCGGTTAGCCTTGACATGCATTAGAAACACTAGAAGCGAGCGGGAGCTGCAGATTTGCTGTCCACAGCATCCCTGAGCAAAACAACTTAATAGTCTATTCACAAGCTGCTGTGTGACCTTGCCTTTTATGTACTCAGAAATTCAAAATACAGCTGGAATCACCCTTAAAAGCCAAAGGGATTGCTTTTCCATTAAAAGTGGAGTGAAACTGGTTTTGAGTTTCTCGTCGTCCTTTTGTTATTATGACTGCCAGGGCACCAAGCTGTGCGTGAATGTTACGAGCAGATTTTTATCTTTATTAGTCAGTTTGTCGTTGCACACTGGAATTGGGTTTTTCATTTCAATCGTGCAACTGGCTTCAATTTTCTTTTATGAATCGGCTTTTGAAACTGAATCTCTGACTCCTGTTTTGCTGTAATTTCTGTAATTGTGACATTTTGCGATCCTGCAGTCTTCTAGCAGCAGACTCCTGGCACAGTGAGTCTCACTGTAGTATCTCCGGGATTTGTTATTTGCCAGTGTTTATCTCTGATGTGTGCACTTTGAAGTAATTGGCATGTAAACTCATTTCTGCCCACGCGCTAATCCTAATGTAACATGTAGCGTTAAGACATTAAAGAAAAGGTGTCACATGCCAATCCCATCTCCTGTCTTACCATGCAGCTTAACACTTTATATGAGTAATTATGTGAAACTCCCCAGAGATTTAAAAAAATGTAGGATGCTGCTCTCGTTCTTTGTGGCGTTACAGCGGGAACCTCACTCTCTCAGCCATCATCATCTACCTCCCCGTCCATAGACGCACATTATCTTGCAGTTTTAGGGCTCATCATACAGGTATTTGCTGCAGTAATATGCCTGCATGCAGAAATGCCAGGGCGCACTGCGGCTCATTATAATGTGCTAAAATACCTGGGGAAAGAGATGCAGATGTTCTATAAGAAGCAGGAGCAGCAGAAGCAGTAGTAGGTCCAGGTGCAGGGCTGTTGTTACACTAGCCAATATGTTCAAAGCAAAAACATAAAAAAGGACTGGAGGAGACTCCAAGGAATGTATAGAACTGGTATAGAAACTCTGTGTCCTCAAAAGGGTATTTGGACATGGCGAGTGGACTTCAGGAGAGGGATTTTGTCAGGTTACACTTCATCAATCTCTGTTGTGCAGCGCTTTTCGGGAGAAATATTGTGATTAATTACTGTAATTTGCTCCTCTTGTACGCCCGGCTTCCACATTACCTACGATTCCCACAGAGAGTTTTGACAACCTGCAGCGGTTTGAACATGTTGCATTAAGCTGTGGGTTGCACACATACGCCTGGTGAGTGGAGCACAGGAAAGGCTTCCTTTTGGGGAGGAAAAAAATTTGAAAAAATTCCCTCACACAACATGTTGAGTGCTGTTACACTGTTCTGTTGAGGTTTCTGTGATCTGACAAATGACCATCACTGACCCTCCTGCAAACGTTTTCTCCTCATTCTTTAAAATTGGTCCTTTGGTAAGTGTAAAATACAAGTCGGGGCTTTTTGAAAAGGTTTCACCCATCAAAGTGCATTGTTGTTCCACCAACAAAATGTCATTTGGCCGGAGAGGAAAATATGCTGCAAAACAAGGTAGACTTACACGGATCAGCCACAACATTCTGAACACTGGCAGGTGAAGTGAATAACATCGATCATCTTGTTATAATGAAACATTCTGCTGGGAAACCTTGAGTCCTGACGTTCATGTGGATGTTTGACATTTACCAAACCCTAACCCTAAGCATTGCAAGTCAAGCAACCCTTCAACCCCCCATGGCTACAGCAGTCCTTGATGCCAGCTGACATCCTCAGCAGGACAATGCACCCAAACACAGTGCAAAAAATGCTCAGGAGTGGCCCAGGGAACACGACAGAGCTAAGGTGTTCCCCTGGGTTCCACACTCCCCAGATCCAGATCTTATTGAGCATCAGTGGGATGTGGCAGGATCAGCCTGATCTAGGTAGGTCCCACCCTGCAACCCACAGGACTCACAGAATTCACTGCCACAGGACATCCCCAGAGGTCCTGAGTCCATGTCCCACTGGGTCAGAGGAGCTTTAGCAGCATAAAGTAGACCAACACAATATTAGGCAGTTGATCAACCCAAGTTTTGTGCAACCAACTGAGCAACAAAGTGTTTTGGGGATTAGAGCCACTTTATCCTTAAGATATTAAAGGTTGTATTAAATTATTTGTGTGAAATAAAGTCATGCCAGTTAAGAAATTAATTCTAATTGAGTGCAGAAAAAAAACACTTTTTTCATCAGTTAAAAAGAAGCTGTTGTGCACTGCACTGACAATTACAGAATCATGTAGACATTTCAGATCCCAAAATTTGTTAAAATGGCATCACTGAAAGATATTTTATTATACATAATATATATGATAACTAAATATATCAACTACATTAAGCTTTGGATAGAATTTAGCAACTTAAAAACACTCTTTCATGGCAAAGTGAAAACAGATTTCTACAATGTAATGTAAAACATGAAAAGCCAAATAACTGTTTCAAGTTAGTATTTATTAGTTGCACATTGTTCTGAAATTCTAGCACTGATCCTGTGTGGATCGGTTTCAATCAGCCTTACAAATACAATACAAGCCAAAACTTGGGTTTAAAAAACTTGAATCCATTCAGTGTGTTGGTGGTATAACTTAATTTTTTTAGTCTACCTTGTTTTGCAGCATATTTTTTCTTGTAAGTACTGTGGCTCTCCAGCCAATTGACATTTAGTTGGTGTTAGAAATCCGTAAATTCTTGTGAAAGAAGTCAAACTAAATCGATAGATAGATAGATAGATAGATAGATAGATAGATAGATAGATAGATAGATAGATAGATAGATAGATAGATAGATAGATAGATAGATAGATAGATAGATAGATCAGCTGCTGTTCTAGCCAGTTAAATCAGACCTCATTACCTTTCTGTCAGTCACACTGACTGCTTTGCCAGCTTTGCTCTGCCAAGTCACTGCAGTGTAGAATGAAATAAATGAACCACTAAATAAATGTAAACAGTTGACATGCATTGGTGGTGAATCAGGCTGATGTTGTCAAAGTCTTGTAAAGAAAACTGCTACTGATGGAAGCCAATAAGACTCCCTGTGCTAAGAAATGCAATTAATGTGCATTCGAGCCAAGGAAATGTGGTCTGACGAGCCCAAAACTGAGAATTTTAGTTGTGACTGCTAAGTTTTTGTGAGATGCAGAGAAGGTTCATGTCCAATTGATGAATATGTCATGCATTACAGCAGCATCCATCACCTGAAGGTCACCTGAAGTAAGAGATTAAATAATGTAAACTTTGATTTTTATCATTAACTTTGGTTGTGAAGAGTAAAATAACACTATATGCACCACTTCGACATTTCTGGAATCTTTTTTAACCAAAAGTACATCTATTTACATACACATTAACAGATTACATAGAAATAAAAAACACACAAAACAACTCTGTCTTGTAATAATGCAAAATACCACAATAATAACCCAGTAATACCATAGTAACATCACAGTAATAACCCAGGAATAATGTAGTCACATCACAGCTATGACATAGTAAAAACACAGTAATTACACAGTTCTAAACAGAAATTAGTTGCAACTAATATACAACCAAACCAACATGGTAACAAAACAAAAAGTTGAATTACGTTCTTTGAAGGTTAAAGAACAAATTATTACACAAAGAATCTTAAATATACAGTTTACAGTAGACAGAAAAATGAAGTTATTTCCTGTTGTTAGTTCCAGTGAAATGACATCTTAATCAATTCATACTTTCCAGAAACCACTGATATCACTAATTTACTGTGTTCTAATGTATGTTTTCAACTAATTTGACCTGCTACAATTTTCTAGATCAGACGAACACATTTCAGATAGCTGTGATTTTATGACAAACCAGTGATATTTGAGTTGAGCCGCAGTAGAAACTGGAGGTTTGGGAGTGTTGGGAACGCAGTGCAAATGTCATCAATCTGATTTGACCTCTTGGAGAAAACACAGAGTGCACAATGTTTGAAAAATGAATCTCTTCCTGCCTGTTATTGCAAACTGGTCAGGTGGGCTTTGCCTGATATTAATAATGAAGAAGTAAAGAGACAGGAGCAAGTCAAACAGGATGTGAGAGAGAGAAGGCAAAGGAGGTTAATTTTCAGAAACCTAATCGTGATACATAATGAAAAGGTCAAAAGTCAGTGGTGAAAGAGCAGTTGGGTTTATAATACCGTGTTAACCATTGCTATCAGGGAAAATTGTTTAAATTATCCACTTAACTTGAGTGTGAACCCAGTCAGGAGGGAACACACCCCTACCATTAGCCTCCGTTTAACAAATTACAGCTTTGGCGCTTTGCACCGATGTATTAATGCGAGTCTCAGTGCAGAGGCAGGGATTTGCTGAAAAAAAGTAAGCGTTTGGAACAAGACAGCAAGCCGCCGAGTAGCACAAGACACGTGTAACCAACCTGAAGTCATCAATAATGCAGAATATCTGTCAGGCTGAGGTGGACTGCAAACCTCCACAACTCGAGCTGTTGCAGTTCAGATCCCGCTTTGCCACCTCACAGCACGATTTTTGCCACCACATTCAGTTTTACCTCCAAGTGCAATAAACCAATTAAGGCGGTCCAATTAAAACACAATTCCAGCTGAGACCAGCATGCCTTGCGCCTAATGGTTATGTTGTAATTAGCTCCAGAGAGATAGGCCTCGGGGATGCACTTCTCTGAACTGTTACTCGCATATATGCACACATATTTCATCACTTATTCATGGCATCTGCTATTACACCTCAAAATGTATTGATCTGGTTGAAAAGTTTGGAGCAAACACTGGATATATGTGTATCTTTTTTTTTTTTTTGCAATGTCATGGTGGAAAAGCTGTCATAGTGTCAGAGCTGTAACACTGTAATTGGCTCTCTCATATACACCCACATCCTTTTCAGACTTGTCTGTAAATACTGCACACAGACGCACACACACACACACCCCTTCGGTTGTGTTCTGCCAGAGAAAGAGATCAAAAGAAAGCGAACAAAGCTTCATATTTACACCGATCTCAAAAGGCTGCGACTCTTTATGAGGACGGATGACTTTAATGGAGGCACTATATGTGTTCTCTCAGGGCTGCTAAACAGGAGCTGCCAAATGGAGGCGAAAATTACATTTTCACCTTTCACATATGTGTTCCGCTAAATGATGGGTATTGATTTGACGGTTGATGTAGCACTACATGCCCACAAGGATAAATTCCCTGGAGGGGCCATAATAACAATGTTTTTTTTTATCCTCATATTCCTCTGTGACCTCGCAGAAGGGGTCGAGTTTGAATGAGCATGGAGGTAATAATTGAGATAATTACAGTCAAATGCAGGCAAAAACAAACAACACATGCATCACGCTGATTGGGTGCAGGACGGCGGTGAGGATTCTTTAGTGTGTGGCACATGATCGGTTATGATTTATTGATCGCCTTCCTTGTAATGCGTAATGCAATTGCGTTTTATTGCTTTACATAGAGCAGGGCTAATAAAACATCCTGACAGTCCGTGTGAAAGGTACAGGAAAGTGCTGTAAGGTGAAGAGAGAGTTTGTGAAGGCTCAGAGAGGAGAAAACTATTATTGCAAGAAGAAATCATTGTTAGAATTAATGCTGATTGAAGATCATACTGGGTGTTGATTGCGGTGTTGTGAATACATGTATTTGCATATATTTCAAGCGTTATTATTTGAAGGATAAAGAGATGAAAATGAGTTAAATTCCACTTTGATTTTTGTCAAATTAGAGGATTGCTCCGTTTATGTAGAACAATACATAGAAGTTGTTTTATGATCTGACATCTGCATCCACAAAATGATATAATTTGAGCCATCTAAAATCATTGGAAGCAACTGATGAGAAATAAATGTGGCAGTGCTCTGGTTAATTTTCAACTTTGGGATTTACACGATCGTTCAAAGGTTTGGGGTCATTCAGACAATTTCATGTTTTCCATTAAAGTCCCACTTTTATACATGTGCTAACATAACTGCACAAGGGTTTTCTAATCATCAATGAGCCTTTCAACACCATTAGCTAACACAATGTAGCATTAGAACACAGGAGTGATGGTTGCTGGAAATGTTCCTCTGTACCTCTATGGAGATATTCCATTAAAAATCAGCTGTTTCCAGCTACAATAGTCATTTACCACATTAACTATGTCTACACTGGATTTATCATTCATTTAATGGTATCTTCATTGAAAAAACTGCTTTTCTTTCAAAAATAAGAAGAGCACTCAGAGAGTAATAGGATTTGCTGCTTTCTTTGGTTTTGTAATTTTTATAACGTATTTCTCATTTAGACTATTAGTTGGACAAAACAAGCATTGCAACAGTGCATTTCTATATTGTATATTAAACATAATCAGTCAATTAATGGACAGGATAATCAACAGATTAATCCATAACGAAGAGAATTATTAATTGCCGTTCTACACAAAAACAGTTTAAAAGGAGCTTCATCTGAACCAACTCTATCATTAAAATTCTGCTTTTACATTAATGCACGAGTAATAATAATCTAATTATCTAACAAGTCTAACAACATGGGGCATTTTTCAGCATTAAGTAGAGTTTCATGATTATACTTACATATGTCTATCTAGGTGACGTCAAAAAAGCAAGACTTTTACTTGTAAGAGAGTATTTTTACAGTGTGGTTTTAGTACTTTATCTTTAGTAAAGATTTGAATTCTGCCTCCACAACTGCTCTCAGCTCAGTATCTCAATGATGATTCTGCAGCTCAAACTTTACAGTCAGTACCAATTACAGCATCAGCACCAATGCAGGAACTAGTATGGACGGATTTTATACATCATCACAGACCTGCAAGTAATCTGCACTTTTTTCTGTTGACCGCAGCCACAATCCTGATGTAACTTTCACCAATACTGACATTCCTCTGTGTAGAAAAGGCTGTAACATGTATGCAACATGTCTCCAGAATTAAAGGCTGGAAGAAAAACTACAGCAAATACAATTTCAGGACAGCAAAATAGGTCAAAGACATTCACCTGTCATGACAAGCAATCTAAACTCCAGGTGTTTTCCCTAATATCTACCAGCATAAATTTAAATATTGTCAAAGAAATCCGATTTCTATCTCATATAGTAAATTCTGAGCAACATTTATGTTTAATTAGTGTCCAAAACATTCATTTTATTCATATTTGCAGTCTGATGGACAATAAAATATAGGCAAATGTGCATTTTTTTAAAGAAAAAAGCAACACTGTCTGTGCAATTCTAAAAAAAATAAATAAATAAATAAAAAATATTTGATATATCAAGCTAAATAAAATTTCACAAATATCTTTACAGATATCTTCATCTTATGCTATAAAAATGTCAGGCAATTCAGAGGTTGACCATAAAGCTCAGGTGATTTGAGATGGAATCATCCATATATATTTCAAGTTCTATTATTTGAGAGAGGCAAAAATATGTCGAATTCCGCTTTGATTTTCACCAAAGCAGAGATGCTTAATTTGTGTCCAGAATGCCAAAATATTCCTTATAATCATATTTGCGCTTTGATGCACACTAAAATACATTCAAGCATACATTATTAAAGTAAAAGAAACACTGTCTGGTCTTTTTTTATTATTGCTATTTTAATGGTATCTCAGAAAGCACTTGATATATCAAGCAAGAATTTCACAAATGTGTTTCTAGATATCTATATTTTATTCTATACAATTGTCAGGCAAATCAGACATGATCGAGCATAAAGTCCCTGATGATCTGAGAATCTGTGCAGGCCAGTCAAGTTCATCCACACCAGACTCTGTCATCCATGTCTTTATGGACCTTGCTTTGTGCACTGGTGCACAGTCATGTTGGAAGAGGAAGGACCAGCTCCAAACTGTTCCCACAAAGTTGGGAGCATGGAATTGTCCAACATGTCTTGGTATGCTGAAGCATTCAGAGTTCCTTTCACTGGAACTAAGGGGCCAAGCCCAGCTCCTGAAAAACAAGCCCACACCATAATCCCCCCTCCACCAAACTTTACACTTGGCACAATGCAGTCCGACAAGTATGGTTCTCCTGGCAACCACCAAACCCAGACTGGTCCATCAGATTGCCAGATGGAGAAGCGTGATTGGTCACTCCAGAGAAGGCGTCTCCACTGCTCTAGAGTCCAGTGGTGGCTGCTTTACACCACTGCATCCCACGCTTTGCATTGCACTTGGTGATGTATGGCTTGGATGCAGCTGCTGGGCCATGGAAACCCATTCCATGAAGCTCTCTGCTGAAGCACTGTTCTGGAGCTAATCTGAAGGCCACATGAAGTTTGAAGGTCTGTAGCGATTGACTCTGCAGAAAGTTGGCAACCTCTTGGCACTATGCTCCTCAGCATCCATCAGTTTACGTGTCCTACCACTTGGTGGCAGAGTTGCTGTCGTTCCTACACACTTCCACTTTCTTATAATACAGCTGACAGTTGACTGTGGAATATTTTCACAGTGTTTTCATTTCTACAAGTTGTCATTTTGCAAACTAAACAGCCAAGACTCAAATTCGAGCAACAAGCTGACTCTGTTCACTTTCTCTGTTAGACTCCCCAAACACTGAGGAACTGTTCTAAAATCTACAGTTCTTGTAGTTTAGTTCCTTTAATAGACCACAAAGTGTTGCAGCAGCAGCCATGAAGGAATATCTCAAGTTTAGATGGT
This sequence comes from Amphiprion ocellaris, assembly GCF_022539595.1. Classification (NCBI taxonomy): domain Eukaryota; kingdom Metazoa; phylum Chordata; class Actinopteri; family Pomacentridae; genus Amphiprion; species Amphiprion ocellaris. The sequence goes on from NC_072771.1 coordinate 37,241,999, forward strand.
GTTCCGTTTAAAAAAAAAAACAGTAGAGCCAAAGTGCTCTCCAATAGAGGAATATGTGGCTGAACTCGACTGAAATAAGTTTGTTTTTCAGCAGCTCAAATGAAGCAAATGTTTGTTATGAACACAAAGAATGAAAGGAGAGGTTTGCTGGCCGTGGCTTGTTGATAATCCCTCTGATTCCCCTCTTTATTTCTAATAAATGCTAATGCGTCAGCGTCTGACTGTATGGAAGATCAGGAGGAGGATGAGGAGGCGGTGAGGAGCAGGAGAGTCGGTATAGGCGCCTTTCATTTCGCAGGGAGCCGACGCTGGAGATACACAGCCGTCAGGCTTTGGGAAGCTGAGCTTGGGAAAGGCTTGACAGCAGAGCCCTGGGCAACCGAGAGGAGCGTATCCTCTGCTACAGTGCCATGAGAGCAACAGGGTACAGATAGAGGAGATGAAACGGAGAGAGAAAGAGTCGGTGGGGCGGCTTAAAAAGGAGCTGTGGTGTGAGGAGTGGGAAGAAGGAGGGGAGGAATGAAGGGAGAGAGGGGGACTGTGTTCTGCAGCCATCTGGCCCGTTCACTGATCCAGAACGTTGACACTGGCAGCTGAAGAAGAGGAGAGGAAAGGGAGCAGGGGAGTCCTCAGTTCTGTCTGAAGAGAAAAGTCTGTTTGTATGACTTTAATCTTATTCACAGCAGTGCGCGCACGCACACACACACACACACACACACACACACACACACACACACACACACACACACACACACACACACACACACACACACAAAGACACGTATAGTGCACTGTAATAACACTAATAATAATAGGTGGCTCTGCTTAATCCTATCTGCACATCCAGGGATGGACTTCACCACTCAGACACCTCCCTCTTCATCTGAGAAACTTCACCCTGCAGGTGTGAAGCGTGTGCTGAGGCTGCACTGCAAACATGTATAAAGAGCACATGCATGTCAGGTAAAATCACTCGTGCAAAGAAGCCACACACATAGTAAGGGAGCCTTTGTGAAAAACATTTTCGCAAGTTCTAACTTCACGATGGCAAATTAGGATTCATCCCCGGCTTGAATTTATACAACGAGATAAGACTAGCAATTAGGATTTTGTTTGGTAAGATCGCCCCAGTTGTCCACGCTAGTCAGCGCTTAGCTGGATTCAGCATCGAGGCTTGTTCACACACAGGATGGAGTAAAGGTGGCATATCTGGCCCAAACAGATGGCATGTGTATGCCCGCATGAATGAACACACACAAGCTAATACAGTGCAACTACCCACACACACACACACACACACATCCACACACACACACACACAAGTATGAGGAGATAGTGGTGTTGTGGGGATGGTGGAGTATCCAAAACCAATCTAAGACTATACGCAGTCAAGTATGAACAGAAAAATGCAATAAAAAACTATATCAGTGTTAAAGGGAAACATCTGGATATCACCTACAATGTTTACACTGAAGTCTAGTGTGACAATAAATTGAATGCACCTAACAAGATTAAACAGATTAATGCATAGAATGTAAGAAAAAAATAAATGAAGACAGTCAAAAAGAGAGGATGCAGTCGACCTCTAAATAGAAAATCCTGGCAGCGGCTTATTATTGAATTATTTCCTGATGGTGCAGAAGGATGAGCGGATATATGGATGGTTGCTAATCTGATAGCACCTGTTCTTTTTTCTTTTCTTTTTTTAATCTTATTTCACGGATGAGCTCAAATGCAAAACATGTCCTCTCACTTTTTTTCCATGTGGGATTTATCCTGCGTGTTGACCGGAGAGATTAATCAAGTTCAATCACAATGAACCAATCATCGCGAAGCTTTAAAATCTTAATATATTATCTTGACAAACATCATGGCAGCATTTAACAGGTGTAAGAAGTTAATGATTTCAAAAGCTTTTGATATAAATCGAGTCAAAATGTGCCAAACAAATCCCTTTCTAAAGTTAAAATTCTAAAGAAGTGACAAACATTTCACTTGTGTTTTCATTTATTGATGCACTGCCCTTCAATTTCTCCAAAAAAAAAAAAAAAAAAACTAACTGCATGAATGAAAATCCTCGTAACCTTGTCCCCACAAGTTAACCACTCGGTTGTATTTGAGGCTGTTTATAAGGTCCTCGCATCAAACAATCATCTTGTGTCTGAAGAGCCAGTGTTCTGGCAACGTCTTTATTTTCATTAATAGCCTGTGGCTAAGCAACAACTCATGGGACCCTGAGAAAGATTGTCTTTTATTGTTTGAAAGCTCCTGGGGCTCAGCCAAGAGACAATTTACCAAAACCCATAATAGTTAATAAGCAAAGTCAAAGCAGAAAATCTTTATGGAGATGTTTAAGGGTGGTGATTTGAGAAGCTAAGCTGCCCACGAAGCTGAATTTATCATTGACAAATCACAGATTTTTACAACATACCATACTTTCACGTTTTTGTTTTTAGTTATTTTTTGGCCGTTTGTTGGCTTTATTTGATAGGTACAGTCAAGAGGCAAACCCAGACTGCTGCCTTCATAGGTCCCTCACTCAACCAGTTCAGCTATCCAGGCGCCCACTTTCAAGTTTTTTTAACGACAGTATACTATGATGTTTTTTGCACAAAATTATACTGTGACTTTTTTTCGGCAAAATACTTTACCAGGGTATTTTTGCAATTTACATTGCACTATTTTGACCATATCTCACAATTTGACAGATTTTTATGCAATGCCATACTTTGCCATTTTTGTGTAACATACTGTACTATGACTTTTTTTATGTCAAATTATACTATGACTTTATTTTAACAAAATATTTTACAAAAGCATTATTACAAATCACGTGCACTATTCTAACCATATACTACAGTATGACAGATTTTTACAACATGCCATACTTTGACATTTTTGTACATCATACTGTACTGTGACAGGGGGTTTTATGCCAAATTCTATGACTTTTTTTGACAAAATACTTTACAAGAACATTTTAACATCATATATTGCACTATTTTGGCCTAATCTGACAATATGACAGATTTATATGACATACTATACTAGTAAATTTTTTTTGACATCAAATTATACAATGACTTTTTTTGACAAAATACTTAAGTGTTTTTACATCTTACGTTGCACATTTTGACCATATACTACAATATGTCAGATTCTCACGACATACTATACCATGATGTTTTTCATGCCAAATTATACTATGACTTTTTTAAAAAAAAATCTTTACAAGAGCATTTTTACATCTTACGTTGAACTATTATAACTATATACCATACTTTGACATTATTGTACAACATACTGTACCGTTACAGTGGGTGCAAAGGCTCAGGTGCAGGGAAGAGATTACAGACTCAGGTCAAATTTCTTACATGCTTTTATTTACAACACAGAAAAACTGGAACTACAATTTAACCGGAAACTAGAACACGGACCGGAAGAGTAACTGAGCCGTCTACACACGGCAAGGAGTAATCCCTCTAGAGGACGGACGGAATAATATCAACAACTAAAGAATAATGATAACCCACGGTTGGTAACACACCTAAAACAAAAGAAATTAGAACACATACTAACAGTAATCCTGAACCTATTAACCCAAAACCTGAATAGAGAAAACGTGATAATAATTTAACCAGAGAATATTACAGGATACAATTTATGCACTACTGTAAATACTAACACAGGTTAAACAGTAAGTCTGGTAATGCTCGAGAACAGGGACTTTACTGGAGGCTTCGGAGGAACAGAGTTCGTGTTTGGAAACAGCCAGGCTCAACCAGTCCAGGTAAAAGAATCCTTCCAACAGATGTAGCGGCAGCTGCAACAGGAGTGTGGGATTCCTGGCTTTCTCCAAACCTTTGTTTGTCAGGGTGGAATGGTGTCACAGGTGGTGGTGTGAAGCTCTTCCAGAGGTTCAGGAGAGAGGGAGAGAACAAGATTACTAAAAGCAAAAACAACGATGGCAAAGACTTTAGTTGTGCCAGCACCAACTAGTCGGTCACGGTCCCACATCCAAAGCAGAGAGGCGTCTGATTAAGTAGAGGCGCAGGAGCAGCCTAATTATATGACTCCCACCTGCACACGATCTGCCAATCAGTAATCATCAACACCTGCACACCTAAGAGCCAGAAAGAGGGAGAGTGAAAGAGGGACAGAACAGGGCCAAAGGAGGAGAGAGTACTGCAACCTCAGGCTGTGGCCATAACACTGTACCATGACTTTTTCACGCCAAATTATACTATGACTTTTTTTCAACAAAATACTTTGAGAGCATTTTTATATGTTACTTTGCACTATTTTGACCATATCTGACAATGACAGATTTTTACAACATACCATACTATGACCTTTTTTTACGTCAGATTATACTGTGACTTTATTTTGACACAACACTTTATGATAGTGTTACTGTAAATTATTTTGCACTATTCTGACTATATACTACAACATGATATATTTTGAAGACATACCATACTTTGACTTTTTTTAAAGCTTTTTTATGCCAAATTATGCTATGACTTTTTTTAATGAAATAATTTACGTATAATTTTACACCTTACATTGCACTATTTTGACCACAGCCACATTATTGTTATTTAAATTCCATATAATTGCAAAGATGATGTATCTACGTGTGCTTTTTGGTGCACCTTCTGCATTCACCTGCTACCCTTCTCTTCAGATCTCCTTATTGGAAGCTGCATCTGCTTTGCATAACGACAACACAACCAGACCTACAATGCTCATCTGACTTTTCGGCTCTGACGTGCTGCTGTACTACACTGTCACTATAGCTGCTCTGCTTTTCCTCTCGTTTAGTCTCTTCTGCTCATGTGGGATCAGTCTGTCTTTGTGCATGCAAGCTGGCAGCTCTCAGCCATGTTCACCACCCCTGAAGGAGAAGCAAGCCTGTCCCAAAGTCGCTCAGGCGGATTAGCCTGTCCTCTCTCCCTCCCCACTTCGTATTTAAACATTTTTTTTTTTTGGAGGGGGTCCGGGGCTGTGGAACAACAACAAGCTTACAGGGTTGCCAAAAGTTTATTCATTTCGTCAGATCCCTGTGTCTTTCATGTCTCTTTTTATTTAATTTCTAGCCATAAAACTTGCACCTCAGTTAAATTGTCTGTGATTGGTGTCAAAAATAATGCAGCTGTCACATCCAAAACAGCAACACAATAAAGAGAATTCAGTTTGAACTAATTGTACATATTAAATTAGAGATAGCATCCAGATTTTAATTGCTATTTATTATTATTTCGCCATCCATAATAAGTAATGATTGTTACAAGGAGCCCAAGGACATGAAATTATTACAAAGAAGATGTTCTAATATTTCTTCATCTAAAAAGCCATGTGCGTAAAACAAGCAATCGATGGGGCTGACTTCGTATACTGTAAGCTTGTGTTGCTCATGCATTAATCAGCAGCTACGAGAAGGAGACAGTTTGCTGTCAGAGTTATTAGAAGTATGGTTTCAATATGCAAGGCTTCATCCTTTGAGCCATAGGTCAGCTGTATACCGCTGCACACACAGGCCTGATTGACACAACTTGTCTGTTTTCGCTGACATGCAGAGGGTGATGTTGAACAGCTGGACGGTACAAGATTGATCTCAGTGCATTGGATTATAAGAAACAACCACAAACCAGCAGAAACTACGAGGCAGGTTTGACAAAGCCACGGTTTCTTTGAGTTAGCTGGTTTAACAAGACCTGAGAAAATTCTTTATTTGGTAAACCCAAATTTTCTTCTTCAGATTCTGTTTCTTCACTTGAAATAATGCATTTAACATGTCAAGGGTCTCTTTCTGTGCACATAAATCTACCCAAGAGATGCACTTCTGGCTTCCTGTTCCGTAGATTTACGGACTCGGGTTGCACAGGAAAACCAGTTTGTGATCCCTTATAGAAGGTTCTTCTATAAGTGATTGTTATAGTGGTATATGATAACAAAGAGGGACTGTTCTTAAGCCAACACTCAAAAAATGTTTTGAAGACATCATTCTGCCTGTTTAAGAAATAACAACAATCCAGCAGGGAACTATAAAGCAAGTTTGACAAAGCCAGGATTTCTTTGAGTTAGACGCTTTAACAAAACCTGAAAACCCAACCAGAACAAATGGTTATCAACTTTTGTTTTGGCCAAAAACAGGTTTTTCTTCTTCAGATTCTGTGTTCCTTCACTTAAAAGGGATTGTTTAACACATCAAGTCACTCTTTTTCTGCACATAAATCTACCTAAGAGATTCACTTCAGGCTTCCTGTTCCATAGATTGACAGTTTTGACAAGTTGCAACAGGAGACCAGTTTGTGATCCCCATCTGGTGATTCTTGGTCTTGGTCAGCCATCCTGTTGTTATTTTCAGGAATTAATGTCATGTCAGTGGTGTTTTTGCATGACTGGAACATTCAGTCTGGTAAGTAGTAGGTGAGGGTGTCACGGCCGCTGCAGGTGAGCGGCATGAACAAGATGAGCTGCAGCAGCACACCTGCACCTCATCCCATTCTGACGCTCTATAAAGACTGACGCTGCATGGAAAGCGGCGTCGGATCATTTCAGCTCTCTGTCGCCGAGGAGTACGGAGCGACACTGAGCCACGGAGCAGCCTGTTTACCCTGCAGCCATCCTCAGGAGCGAGGACGTGGACTTTACTGTGGGTTGTGAGTTTCTGGCCAGTGTTGGCATTGTAGCTTTGTATTTTGTATTTGTGAATAAATCCTGGTTAAGTTCGACCTGCCTGCTGCCTGCTCTGTGTTGCTTCTCACTTTGGGTTTCCGAAATTCCCCTGTTCCGTGACAGAGGGATTAAATTCAGTATGAGGAGGCACATAAGTCTAACATCAGAAATTAAAATCACTAGCATTATATGTAAGTTTCCACAGCGAGGGATCAATGTAGTTTTATCTCTTTAAATCTTATCTACCATTATGACTATTACTAGTATTAAAATTGACCAATTAAAGCATGCAAAACATGAGAATTGTAAATGATTTAATGTATGACTGAAACACATCTCTGGCTTTTAACGTGCTCTTTATTTAATATGTAATATGACTCCTCTATCTTTAGTCATTTTAATTAGGATATGGAAATGTGTTTATTTGTTTATGTGTTTCATTGCTGTGTTACCAATTAAATTATTGCCTGTGTAGACTAAAGTGGCTAAATTCAAATTACAACACTTTCCCCCTGCTCTTTATTAAAAACAGGTCATTAGAAATCATCTGCAATTATCCTTAATGACATAAATGATAGCTTTTATTTAAAAAAAAAAAAGAAAGAAAGAAAGAAAAAAGAAGGTCTAACAGTATTACCCAACCCCACTACCTGGTAGCTTATCATTTGGATCTGGGAAAAACACTTGAAAAAATTAAACGTGTGATACTTTCAACTCATTTTTTGATCTCAGTGACCATTTTAGGAAAGCATCTATAACTTATTTCCTCTTATTTTTCCTGGCACAAAAGACAGTTAGAGACAAAACCATGTCAACGAATATTTTCAGCAGCTCCTCTTACAGCATGTGATCAACAACAAAATCACTGGAAAAGGTTCAGACAGAGTTTCTGGATCTACTTGCTGCTAAGAATGATGTCCAACATACCATTCTGGCTTAAACTAAGAAGAAGGAGACTCCTGTTACTGTTGGAGCTTTTACAGAAGCCTGCCTCTATTGTCATCGGAGCTAGTAATGTACAGGAAGGAGAACAGACACTACATTCACAGACAGTATTGTTCTTTTTGTGGCTGCCATGTTTACAGAAGACACCATGATGTCGTTGGTTTTGGTGGAAGTTTTGCTCTTTCCTAACAGACTCCCACTGCAAACCGTCCCAGAGGAAAAGGACAGCTGACTGGCCTTTGAGGGAACTTTGCTCTTTAGTCCCAGCGATGCAGAGGAAGCGTTGGTACCCTGCCGTCTGTGGAGGCAGCCACTTCCAGACTCAACACTCGTTACTACCTTTAGGTCACGACTCGCTGACAAGGAGGGTGGGACTGAGGAGGTGGATAAATGGCAAAGCTTCCTAATCGCCACCAAACAGACTTCCATGTCGTCATCCTGATAGCACCGAGCAGCAAGTTCCCATCTGGCAGGGAACGTTCCAAAAACATCGGCGAATGTTACCTATGAGCTCTCAGAAGAAGAAAATGTTTTAATCAAATGTTTTAAGAAGATGTTCAAGTTAATATGTTTCATCATCAACATTAAGAACAGCAGACGTTCTATGATAACAAATGAGGAACGTTCTCAAAATAGCATTCAAATAATGTTTTCCAGATGTTGTTGAGGCCTTAGATGATTTTTCTAAAACGTTCTTCAGTGTGGTATATTAAAGGTGTCTGCAATGTTCTAAGGAAGAGGGGACACAATATAGAATATTCTTCTATAAAACATACTCTCAATGTTCTATGAGGAAGAAGGAAGAATGTTCTCAACAACAACCCTTGAAATGTCTCTAGAGTACAACAGACAGCATGAACAATGTTTGCTAATAAATCACATTACAGGAACATTTTACAAAAATCATCTGAGGCCTTGATAAAACCTAGAAAACATTTTTTGAATGTTGGCTTCAGAATGTTCTTCCTTGGTTGTCATACAACATTGTTAGAATATTTTACAGAAGAACATTCTATAATATGTTCCCTCAACAACATCCCCAAAACATCTCTAGAACATTGTAGACAGAATGTTCCACTTTTGTTAATATGTCACATTCAAGAATGTTTTATATAAATCATCCGAGGCCTCGATATCATCTGGAAAACATTTTTTGAATGTTAGCTTGAGAACATTCTTCCTTCTTCCTCTTTCTTTTGTTGATAAAGAACCGTGTGAGAATATTTACTGTAAACATTACAGAATGTTGTTGTATAAAATATTGTCTCAATGTTCCATGATGCCAAAAAAAAAATGTTTCCAAACCAAAATGCAAAAAATGTTCTCCAGATGTGGTCAGGGCCTCAGATGATTTTAATAAAATGTTTTTGTTATGTGATACATTAACAAAGTTGGTTCATATTGTCTGCAATGGTCTGAGGAAGGGAACATATTAAAGGAAAATTCTTACAGATTCTATGATAGCAAAAGAAGAATGTTTTAGAACCAACATTCAAATCATGACGTTATCAAGGCCCCTGATTAGAGAATGTTTTATAATACTCCTATAAAGCGATATATTAAAGGTGGAACATTCAGTATTTAGTAAGTATGTTCTCAATGCAACATTCAAATGAACGTTTTTAAGCTGTTATTGAGACCTCGGATGATAGAACTTGCTTTATAAGATGTTACTTTATTGTTAACAAAGGTGGAACATTCTTGTTGCAATCAATCTGAGGACGTTTTATGGATGTTGCTAAGGGAACCTGAACTAGAATCTGTAAAGAGATTCCATAGAACATTCTCACAATGCTCTATGATAACAAAGTACGGTTTTCAAATCAACACTGAAAAATGTTTTCCAGGTGTTATTGAGACCTCTGATGGCACAATACAGAATGTGTTGCAAAGCTCCTTCAATGTGATATATAAAAGGTGGAACATTTCGTTTTTTGTCACAGTGTTCTGAAGATGTTTGGTGGATGCTGTCGAGGAACACATTAAAGAATCTATAAAACATTTCCACAATATTCCACAATGATAGATAGATAGATAGATAGATAGATAGATAGATACTTTATTAATCCCGAGGGAAATTCAGGAAAAATGTTAAAACATAACAGTGTAACAATGTTATGTTTTAACATTTTTCTTCACTTTTCCTTCCTAAAAGGAAAACATTCTGGGAACTAAAACAAAACTTCCACCTGAACATTGCAGAGCATTGTAAACGAGGAGCGGGTTTGATTAATTGAAACAAAATGCACATACTGTAAATGAACTGAAGCTAAATGATTAATAGAACTTTGTCCAAAGCGCTGAGTAGATAAAAGTACTAAAATCATTTAATTGTCTTTGCCACAAAATTAAAACTCTCACCGGGGGCTTGTTTCAGTGTCAGGTCCTGGAACAAGTTAGAAAGCTACTCAATTTGCCACAATGAGCTAAATGCTCGGACACCATTTGCATGCATGTAGGGTCGCACTAATTGCACTTTTTTCCATTAACCGGCAAGGCGAGAAAAAAAGCCAGACTGTGAGTCATCATTCATTTAAGATCACAGCAGCCGCTTATGTGAGCCGCCTCTTGGTCAAGGCAGATTAATCAGCATTCAACATGCAAGTGGAATAGAATACTTCTGAATCTGTCTATGAAGCTAACTATTATTTAGAGCCGCAGATTGATTTCTTTGGTTATTTTCGGTGTCAAATAAAGCAAAAGGAGATTAAAAAAAAAAAAAACAGGTGTGCATCTTAAGCTTGCGAGGCTTCTAAAACTTTTAATCAAAGGCCAACTGAAAGGTCGCGTGAGATTGCAAAGTTTTCAGGTAACACATGTAGAGGTCTGCCTCGGCTTCGAAATTGCCAGAAGTCTGGGTTAAATTGAGGTCTTCTGAATGCCTCCTTTCATACATTTGTCTGACAAGGTAAAGATTGCTTTTCGGTCACAGATTCTGCTGTCATTTTTACTTCAGTCAGTCAGCTCCTATTTCCTGCCAAAGTAAGCTGCTGTAATTTAATTTCAAAACAGATCATGCATGCTCACATGTTACAGATGTTAATCCCTGCTCAAACAGAAAGAAAGATAGAAAACACACACATACACTGACTGCTGGATAAATATTACACTGCTCTATACATTTATTAGTTTTATGCCTGTGAGCCTGGCCCCGAGTAAGTGACCGGAATACAAATGTGGGCAGGTAGAGCTTGATATTTTGACCTCAGCTGTCATTATCTCAGCTCTGGTCAGTCGGACACGGTGTGGCATCACCAGCAAGCGTATCCATAATTAATGACAAGGCCACTATGCGAGAGCACACAGGGCCAATCAGCTGTGTTTTTCAGACAGTCCCATCTAATGAAGACACTAAGTCGAGTTGTCTGCACACACGGCCTCCCAAAGTGGTAGTCGGTTATTCCTATGCATGTCCTCCATTTGATTTAATCCACAAGTCTCGTTTGAAGAGATGAGTGGTGCCCTGAAACTCATCACTCCTCTAACTCGTCATTTGGCTCACCACCAATCACATAAATTGGTCAGCAAAAAGTTTCATTTTGTCCTTGTGAAGTTAATCAAGTCATTGGAGCACCCATAACCCGGGAAGCAGCCCATTTATTGTCTCCGAAAGGGAGATTTTTCTCTCCCCCGGCCTCCATGGCAAACAGGCAGCATCGCACATTAGTTTTCCTCCCCGGGTGGACGGCCCGTTTTGTTGTGGGCTGGAGCCTGGAGTGATTGAATAGCTCCCCGAGGAAGAGGCAATTTCACAACGCGAGCTCCTCACTGCTGAGAAAACCACAGTGCGAAAGGGGAGGCTGGGAGTGGAGGTGTGGATGGGTGCCATGCGATTGCATGTGTGTTAAGGCAAGCGACCTGGAAACTGCAATCAATTACTCGGAATGTAATAAGAAGTCAATATGTTCCTTTGCTAATTATTCATGAGCGACCCATTGTTTTACTCATTACCTTTACTAGCTGTGCGGGTGCCTTTAAACAACTCCAAACAGAAGCAGAGACAATGCATTTTAACAGAGTCAGGCAGCTCTAAATTTGGAAGGATTTACTGACCATCCCGCAGCAGCTAGCTTAGCCTCAGTGACAGCACACAGCTCGAAGTAAAACTACTCCTGAATGCATGCGTGGGAAGCGTTTGCAAGTCAGATAAGGACACAACATATAAATATGTATGGAGTCACATTTTCCCCTCATTTGATAGCAGCTAACCCCCTCCCTGCAGCTCCACCTCAACCTCAGTTTTGCATCAAGATGGCCAAGAAGTGGATAAAATATCAAGATAACAGCTTTATAATTGCTGAATCTCAAGATGTGATATTCATCATGGTGGAAAAACCAACCAAACGACTGTAACATGTTAAATAAGTGCATTATCACAGAGTTTGATTATGTTTTGGCGCTATTTAACTTGCAAAGCTGCAGTTCAAAAAAGGAAAGAGAGGTTTATAGAGTGAAGTTGTTGCGGGGGAAGCATCTCAGGATGGCAGTCAACAAGTGTTTTTCTGTTTTTGTGATCCATACTCATGCTGTGTCTTTTTTCAGCCTTCACTTAGCGGGGTGAGGCATTCCTTGTTCATTTGAGGAAGTCCACGTCTGCAGTAGTAATGCTGACACAATGCTATGAGCAGTATAAATAGATAGATGTGTGTTTTAATTATTGCTTTGATATTTTGCTGTGATCCCCATCAATGTTCCCTGTAATTTTTCCTGAGTCTGAGCAAACACACAAACTCCCTGAGCGTCCCTTGGACCACTGTGAGCAACATCAGACGTGTGCACTGTGGTCACACCAGCATCACATCCATTCAAGTTACATGGTTCATTAAAAGAATCAAATTACAGCATTTACATTTCTGTTAAAACACTTTGTCAACAGGAGCCAGTTGAAGGCTGCAGTGATTTTAGTGACACTACAATGTATAAGAGTGAAGTTATTGAATATTTGTCTCTCTTTACTGTTGCAGCGGTTTTGCAAATTGCAGACGGATCCTGTTCACTCCATAGACACCAATGTTATTCCTGTAGCTTGAAAGACAGCTACTTTTGATAAAACTGGACTTGTAGCACATTGTCTGCCTTGCAACAATGGGAAAGAGGCACCGTTTATGTTTTGACAACCTATATCTAACGAGTTATTGATGCTGGAAGTCCCAATCTGTGAATATCTTTCCAACTTTACTGAACTTGGGGCCACTACCACCTAAGGAGTGATATATTTAATTTTGAAAAAAGCATTTAGCCATACTTAAACCTTTAAGTGCTTTATTAACACGGAGCTAAAAATTTTGTATTGTTTTATTATCACAGGTTCTGTCTGAAAAGAGGTGGCATCATTTTAAACAGTGAAATCAAACTAACAAAATGTAATGAGCAACCAGTGAGCAATACTGGATTCTGCAAAAACATAAACAACTTTCTTAAAAATCTAAATCTTATCTTAACACAGTTAATGTATTAACTTATTTATGTGTGTATGCATGTATTTATTGATTTATTTAGTACTGTTAACATATCAGAGTTCTGAGTGAATTTTTCTTAATATAGGCAAAGGCCATTTATTGATTACATATAGGCTGTTAAATGTTTATTAAAAACTAAAAAGCATTTAAAAAAAACAACTTAGGGATTTATTGAGTCACTAAAATACTGTAGAGTACAGACCACATCAGTATGATTATAAGCATCCTCTGGTAAATGAACAACCAGATACTGATGTCTCTCACCATATGGACTTCAGGAGATGATTAGATGATGATAAACTGTGACCTACTGGTTGGATTCTCTCTGTTCTCATGTTTCTTACATGTTTGTCCCCTGACAGCCGGGTCCTAATGTTTTTTGAGCAACACACCATACTATGACGTTTTTACAATGATGGTTCTACTATGGAACCAGTTTGACATGTTCAGGTGTTCTTTGTGTGAAAACTCAGAGATTTCAGGGATCAGAAGGTGGTTTTCAACTTTCTTTGTTAACTTTCTGCTTCAACTTTAAACTAAATTTCCTTCACTAAGCCAGCCCTCTGGACTTCCAGGAAGCTGTGTTCCTATTGGCTGTCCAGGTGGCTGCTTGGTGTTATCAGGAACACCTGAGCAGCTCAGTGTCTTCCTGCTTTATTTAGCTGCAGACAAACATTTGCTCTGCTTCTCTTCACCAGTGAACCGGGTTTGGCTCCATTGCTTTAGTTTGTTCTTTAGGTGTTGGCTTGCAGCTTCCAGCAGTAAAATCATCTTTAATGTGTTTCTTGGTGTGTTTTAGGGCTTTGTACTGGATAGTTGTCTTGGTAAATGTGGTTCTTTAGCCACAGTTAGTACATGGTTCTAATGTGTGCAGTGATTAGTGGATTTGGTGCAGCTGAGTTGTGTCTTTATCTTGGCTGTAGTGAGTCTTTAGAGGTTTTTGGTCAGACACATTCTGTATTCTTGTTAGTGAACCAGCATTGGTTGTCCAGAAGGTAAGAGTTCCTGTCCTGATTCTCTGTTCTCAGAGGTTCTCTGGTAGGCTGCAGGAGACTTTAGCGTTTGGGTTGTACTAGTTTGGTTTTTGTAAGGTTTCATTTGGACGACTATCTTGAGGCTCCTCCATGTGGTTTAGTGAGGTTTTCTGGAACAGTTCTACAAAGCAACCTGCAGCAGAAGAGACTTTGAGAGTTTTTAGGAAGTTCTGGAGACCAGACTTTAGAGCAGCAGAAACATTTGTCAGCAGTTTGAGCAGGAGAAGGTGAGCTTCAGAGTAGAAATGAGACAGAAACCTTCTTGACCCGTGTGGTGAGGTCCTGTACCAAGAGTTTGAGCAGGTTGTGAAGAGTCTGTAGTTCTTTGGTCTGAAAGCACAAGAAGAGTCGACTCATTAAAGGAGAAAATAGGAGATACTGTTGGTTCTTCTGTCGCTCTGCAGTTTCCAGTTTCCTTAGACTGAAAATGAAGTTTATATTTTAAATGATTTCCCATGTGAGCCCAAGAAGACTTCAATAAACTCCCTCCATCCCCTGGACACAACACATTTTATAACGTTAACTGTTTTTTTTTTTTTTTTTTTTTTAAATGTGTTTTTGAGTTTTAATCATAGTTTTAGCTTAGTTTTTTCTCTTTGCTTGTTTAGTTTTGTCATCTGTGTAAAAGGTGCGAAACAAATAAAGTTGAATTGATAAACTGAATAACTGACTAACTCATGATTGTGACAACAGAAGTATTTTCATTGTGATTTAAGGGTTTATTTCACTTTTAAGGTTGGGGTTAAATCTTGACAGAAAAAGAAGATTAAAGAAATAAACTACATAACAAAAAGCAATTAAATCAAAGTAAAAAAAATTTATACAATAAAACTTTTTAAAAGTGTTATTATTAAAAAGATTTAAGAAACTTAAGATGTAATTTTCTAATTAAACATTTAATTTTTTAATTAAATGTTTTGTCTTTTTAAAGGTTTAATAATCTAATTAAATGTTTTGCATTTTTTTAAATGTTTGATCTGTAATTTTGAATATTTGTATTTTAAAAATTTTGTTTAATTTCATAATGACATATATTGTATCTTGTTGAATTATCTCATTCAATATTTTGTCTGTTTAATAGAGTTAAACATTAAATACAATTAAATTATATATACATATACCACCTTTTAATGTTTAATGTTTTCTTTTTAAATGCTTCATTGTATTTTCTGTTTAATTCCTATTTGAAGTTTTATTGTCTTTAAGATGTTATTTTCTAATTAAACATTTAATTTTTTAATTAAATGTTTTGTCTTTTTAAAGGTTTAATCATCTAATTAAATGTTTTGCATTTTTTTAAAACGTTTGATGTTCTTCTTGTTTAATTGTATCTTTTCAATGTTTAATTGTGGAAAATATTTTATCTGTAATTTTGAATATTTGTATTTTAAAAATATTGTTTAATTTCATAATGACATGTATTGTATCTTGTTGAATTATCTCATTCAATATTTTTGTCTGTTTAATAGAGTTAAACATTAAATTACATTAAATTATATTAAACAGACAAAATATTGAATGAGATAATTCAACAAGATACAATACATGTCATTATGAAATTAAACAATATTTTTAAAATACAAATATTCAAAATTACAGATAAAATATTTTCCACAATTAAACATTGAAAAGATACAATTAAACAAGAAGAACATCAAACGTTTTAAAAAAATGCAAAACATTTAATTAGATGATTAAACCTTTAAAAAGACAAAACATGGGTACCCGTATAGCTCAACGGGTTAAGCAGGTGATCCATGTACATGGGCTGGTCCCTGACGTAGCGGCCCGAGTTCAATTCTTGCTCACGGCCCTTTGCTGCATGTCTTCCCCCCACTCTTCTAACCCGTTTGCTGTCTGTCTCTCACTACGCCTATCCAATAAAAAGCTGAAAAAGACAAAACATTTAATTAAAAAATTAAATGTTTAATTAGAAAATTATATCTTAAAGACAGTAAAACTTCAAACAGGAATTACACAGAAAATACAATGAAGCATTTAAAAAGAAAATTAAACATTAAAAGGTGGTAAAACATTTAAAAAGAAAAACCTTAAAGATTTAATGGAAACATTAAATATTGGGAAAGAAAAAGAAACCCAATCAAGGCGATAAAACATTTGAAAAAACAACTAAACATTAAAAAGACAAAACATTTGGAAATCAAATCAGACATTAGAAAAGAATAAAAGGTGAGAAAAGAGCAAAACTGAACGTTTAAGAAAAATCAAACTAAAGACGAAACATTTCAAAAGACACCGTTAGACTTTAGAAGATCAAATTAAATAGAAGAGACAACAAAACGATCAAAAAGAGCAAAAACAAATAAAGGTCTTAAAGTGTTGTCTAGTCTGAAATGAAAACATCAAGTTGTTTCTTCAAACATTTCCTCTTTCTATGTTCTTGGTTTGATTGTGGACAGATTTACTAAGAACTCATTTCAGAAAACTGCTTTCCAGATAAAGTCTACTAGTAGTTGAAGGCATTTATCAAACTAATGTTACCTTCTGATCGCCACAAACTTTACTGTTCAGTGAAGAGAATCAAAGTTTGTTGAGGATTTCTCAAAAACCCACAGGTGAAGGTCTGAGAAGAACTCAGATGGATGGTCTAAATGTGAAATCAAGACTCATGGTCACAGGTTTTAAGGCTTCTGTTAACCAGAAAGTTCAAACTAACAGAGAAGTACTGAGAAACTTTTAAAATTTCAGTCATCAGACTGTCTGAAGGTTCAAACTAACAGAGAACTACTCAAGAACTTTTAAGATTTCAGTCCTCAGGCTGTCTGAAGGTTCAAACTAACAGAGAACTACTCAAGAACTTTTAAGATTTCAGTTCTCAGGCTGTCTGAAGGTTCAAACTAACAGAGAAGTACTCAGGAACTTAGAAGATATCAGTCCTTGGACTGTGTGAAAGTTCAATCTAACAGAGATCTACTGTGGGACTTAGAAAATTTCAGCCCTCAGACTGTGTGAAAGCTCAGGTCCTGAGGACTCGGGAGGTCTGGAGGCTTTGAAAGTCTTGGAACTGAGGGTTCAACCCTCCAGCACAAAGGCTGAAGTTCAACCTCCTGAGAAAAACGGTCGAGTCGAGACTCAAGTCAAAAAAAACTCAAAAATGGCAAAAAAATAGTAGGAGTGGAAGGTCGCAGATTCAAGACCCACCCCTGGCATTTGTCTTTGTCAGAATTTTGATAAAATTTAAGAAGGGTCTGGTCTTGAACCAGCGACCTGCAGCTCTGGTGAACCCTTAACTCACTGAGCTGCAGATCAGATGAAAAGAAGTAATTTTGTCGTCCCTTTGGCATCGCAGTTAATAAAGTGACCACATGGGTGGAGCTAAGGCGGAGTCTGGGTGGAGTCAGGGTAGAGAGTAGGCGGGGAGGTGGGTGGCGGCCTCCCCCCTCTACAGACCTGACTGTGAACACCGTCGACACCCACCTGAGGGAGACGCTGTCTAAGATCTCAAGGCTGCTTGGTCGTGGTCTTTCTGGCACGTACTCTTCCAAGATGAGCCGGGAAGTTTAACACTGATGGAATGACACCAGGTCTAAGCCGACAAACTTCCAATTCCTCCTCAACCCATAGTCTCTGGGAAACCTACATGGAGTAAGAAAAGTAGACAGAGAAGTAATTAAGTCTGTACACAACATATTAAAAAGAAATCATGCTAATAAATTAAGTACAAAGAACCGAATTCGCCAATATACTGGAGACCAGAGCTATTTAATTTGATAAGTATAACCTTGTTTAGTAACATTTCAATTATTTGAGAGCAGTCCTAAAGAACTACCTGTAATCCCAATCATAAAATGGGTTTGGAGGAAGAACATAGATGGTAATCTGGATATATATGAGTTAGGCTTTATAACTACTATTGGTAGTATTGGTGGTAGTGATAGCAATGCGACTACTACTAGTAGTAGTGGTATTACACTCACTACTGCTGCTGATACTGGCACTGCTACTACAACTTGTAATACTATTACAAATGCTGATACTACTTCTACGACTCTAACAGCTCTTTATACTACTACTGCTGCTTGTACTTTTACTATTACTACTACTGCTTGTACAACTATACTACAGCTACTATTAATCGTCTGGTATTTGCTTGTCAAGCTGCTAGCTCGCCTTAGCGTTTTGCTAGTGGCTAACTAGTTAGCTCTCATAGACTGGAAGTTCTCAACAAGATTTCATAATGAGAAAAGAGCCAAAAACTATTCTTACCTATGAAAAGTCATTCCATGTTTCCCTCAATCGTACGACGTAGTGTGTAACTGTATGCAGCACAGTGAGACGGTATACTTGTTTCCGTTTTCACGCCGTCTACATCAACAGAATGCACTGAAACTTTGCCCCCATTAGCTTAGCCTCGCTGTAGCACGCAGCTCAAAGGGGCGTGTCCTATCTACTCATTCATATCTATGAGAACAACGGTGGCTGTACATAAGGACGCCTGACGTTTATTAGCTGCGTAAATACCATTATATACAGTCTATGGTAAATACGTATGTGAATCGCATCATTGGCTGCAGCAGCCAGTCACCGGTCACTCACTGACTCACATTGAAAAATAGCACAGAATGAATTGTTACGTGTTTATTTTATTTACAATTTAGGTTGGATTTTTTTTTTTTTGTGCGCAGCGCAGATTTTCTGTGCGCGGAGACCGTGTCAGCAATTGCGCACTGCTGACACATCAGGAAAATGTTCCTCTGTACCCCTATGGAGATATTCCATTAAAAATAAACTGTTTCCAGCTAGAATAGTCATTTACCATATTAACAATGTCTACACTGGATTTATCATTCATTTAATGTTATCTCCATTAAAAAATGCTTTTCTTCCAAAAATAAGGACATTTCTAAGTGACCCCAAACTTTTGAACGATAGTGTGTATTATCAAAGAAATTCAACTTTTTTCTTTTTTTTTCAATATATAATTTATGGCCTTATAATTTTGTTATAATGCACAAAATACATTTTGAATTTCTGTCTATTTCTAGCCGTGGCCATGTTGTTTCCATAGTCAAAGTCAAAGTCAGCTTTATTGTCAATTCTTCAATATGTACATGACATACCAAGAATCGAAATTTCGTTACTCTCTCTTCGTGCAACAGTAGACATTAAATAAAGACTTAGAAAATAAGATAATAGAGATATATTACTTTAAGTTGCAATTGAAGAATGTGAGCCCACTGTAAGTAAAAATATGAAAAGAGTCAAAACCAGCCAGAAACTGCTTGAGATTCAATCAAACACACCTCAGTCTGCCCTCCCACGGGTGGATCTGCTGCTTCTTAAGACTCTTTCAGATATTTGATATTATAGACTAATATTATATTATCACTAACTTTTCTCAGAAAAGATACTGAATCCAATAAATTAGTTTTATGAGTTATACTGGTCTATGCAGTGTCACAGAACTATATGCATCACATACAGGCATGTAGCAAATTAAAGGAAAACCTGAACTCTTAACCACTAGAATGAAGGGATCCAGTGACTCTGTGATGCTGGGAGTTCCAGAGACTTCAAAAATCAATTCCAAGGCTCACTGAAGCTGTTCTGATTGCGTAACAGTGCATCACCTATCTGCATGTCAATGTGTAGAAATTAAGAAAATAGATTCAAGTGATGCTCACAACATACATTAAACTAGCTGTGTAGTTGAACTGTGGAAGTTCATGGACTTTGCACAGGTTATGTTGTTTGGGCTAAAAATGCTTCAGAATAGCGTTTTCTTATCTAAGCCACTTTGTTCAACTGGAAACTGCACGCTACTACTGACATTTACAGAGATGTTAACTCTTTCATAGGGTTACAGTGCATTCATCCACAGAAATGAAAATTGAAAGATTCCTTTTTGTCCTCCTGACACTGTCTACATCACCAATCCCTCCGGACTGAAGAGCGTTGCACCTTTCATTTCAAATACGCCGTTTTATTTTTAAAAGAATGAATAGCGAGAGACACAAGTAATATCACCTCTGGCTTCCTTTGAGAGGAATGGAAGCTCGATGTTCGGCCGTTTGTTTCCTTCTGCCCTTCGCTGAGACACCTGTTTCCTTTCACACGCCAACCTTTAGCTCTTTAACAAGTACAAAAAGGAATAGGTCTTTTCATTAAATATTTAACGGATGTCATGGTTATAAACACAGATCACAGGGTGCACTCTGACAACAGTCTATACAACTAATTAAAACAACAAAGCGGAAGATGAAATAACTGTGTCAGAACGGATGTGCAGAGCCGGAGCTCAACCAAGATGTGATGATATCTTGCCATACTTTAAGTGCTTCAGTCCCAGCGTTCTGACGGAACTTTAATTCACTTTAAATCAACTCTTTGGGGCACAGAATGCCAGAACAGGCTGCCTTTGTTTTGAAAGAAACTCACTTTGACCTTTTTGTTTGGTAACCTCCGACTTTTGTTCTCTTCTCCACCTCGCCCTGTAGCGCAGTGACAGTTGTGCAGATGTGGGTAGACAGCCCTTTTTGCATCATAGTCTTTTATTCCCCGGAGGAGCAGTGGAAATCACAGCTCCCACCAGCACTCATGACTACGATTTTTTTGTGCGTGTAAATGGCCGCTGTGACACAACAAAGTAGTCCGTGCAGAAGAAGTCACGTTGCTAAATAGGAGGCATTTTAGGCTGCGGGACTGCAGCACCACATCCACAAACTAAAAATGACTTCAACAACATAAAAACTTTCTGCAAGGAGCATAAATTTCAACCCGGTTTTGCTTCTGTCAGTGTTTTTACTGATACGCTAAAGAGGCTTTATGTAGTTTATTAGCTTAATGGGCCTCTTTTGGTGCCTCACAGCGGCACTGACAGAACCGATCACCTCCTGAGTTATAGTTTCCTACAATGATGCAAACATTAAAGTCACATTTCCTCAACAGATATGATTAGGCAACCGCAACAAACACTTTAAGCGAGCTAATTAGACTGGAGACCCAATGGGGGAAAAAAAAGCCTAACGAAGGGGTAATATAATACATCTGAAAAATATTCCACAATAAAACTTCTATTTCTTTGTCGTTTCAGGTTTGAACGTGTTGTGACACATTAAGTTCTAGGAAGAAGGAGGGTTCGGGGGTTAGTGGAAATATTTCAGATAGAGAGTGTTTGTGCAAAGAAAGTGTCAGCGAAATAAACAAAAATTCACAGCCGTTGATCAACAACCCCATCAAACCCCTGCCGATTTAATGTTGTCATTGTGTGCAGTGGGGGATGTAAAAATCACCAAATACTGCTTTTGGATGACAAACAAGACTTCTCGTTCCATTATATTCAGGGGGAAGATAAGCAAAGGGGGTCAACACAGGACACTTCATTGCCCTGCATGTACCTCAGTGGCGTGCAAATGTCACCCTCCATGCTTGGGGGATTGTTTACAAGGCTGTAGTTCAAATATGAAACTGAAAGCTGTTACTATTCCCTTCACCACCTTTTACCTCGGTCCCCCTGCTGAGAGCAGCGGTGCTTTTCAGAGAATGGTTCAATGGCAAGTAAAAGCTCACAACTCCATGCTGCTGCTGTGTTTTAGCACTAACTCAGCCTCTGAGGAGTCTGACAGGCTGAAGGGGAGAATACAAAGCTGCACCTGAGCTGCTCTGGAAACACACAATTATGCAACTGATCCCAACTTTTTCCGATCTGTGCGGAGATTTGCATGGGAACAACAATATAGCAGAGGAGTAGAAGTATTTTGAGGGGGTGAATATTTATCAAGCGCACACGATGTCTGTTTGCCTCCCTGACAAAGAAGATGAGACAAAAGCAATGTTTCAACAGTGGGTAATGACAAAGAATGATTTGATAATCTGAAACTGAACCTCCCCCCCATGCAGGGAAAGAAGATATTTGCAGAAGGTTTTATTTTTAATTTCGCCTCATAAAAGTACAAACTAGCATTACCCAGACTAGATTATTTTTCCTGTTTAAAGGGAAAGTCTGGAAAGCCTCTTTGATGTTGCTGACAACTTAGGAGTAATGAGGAGATTGCGTTTCTCAGTGAAGCACAGCAGATCAAGTAATCAGGGGTCAGTTTCTATCCTCAATCAACCATCACTTGTCTGAGGGTCTGGAGTAGACAGCAGCCACCACACACTGAATTCAAATTATTAGCAGGCGAATTAATCATTCCTGAAGAGGGCATGGAAAGTAAAACAAGTGATCACACTCCTCAGTGGCTTAACTCTCCTTTGTGATGAAGCGAAATAACAGATAAAGGATGCAAAAAGATGATTTTGAGTAAGTTTTATCAAAGCATATCTGAGAAAATTATGAACCAATGATCAGAATCGTAAAGTTAAAGCTGCAATAATGTTTATCTGTTGGTTTTTTCCAAATGGAAGTGGATCAACAACATTTATTTATAACCATGTACAACCTAAAAACAAGAATATTCAGTCATTTTTCTGTCCACTTTAAGAATCTTACTTTATCGTTCATTCTTTTTGAAGCTGCATTCATTAGCAGTAAAACTCTACTTTAAACATCTGGCATTTTAGTTGGCTAGATGCTCGACTATTTTCACAAACTAACTTCAGATCTGTTTGCCATTTGCTGCTTGGCAGGTTGAGCACAGGGGGTTTACCAAAGCATTATCTTTTAAAGGTCCCATATGGTGAAAATTCATTATTATCATGTTTTATACATGTTAAAACCTTGAAGTGAAATGAAAGCTGTGAGAATATGAAGACTCTTACTGCTGCCATTAGATTTTTATTCAGATTTTATGCAGAAAACGCAGGAGCCAATAGTCATTGAGCTAAAAATTTCCATATTCCTGTGTCCTCGCTGCCTGCTGCTTCTGAGGTGAGATATTCAGAAGAAGCTGCTACCTCAAAGTGCACCAGCTTTATTTACTTCCTGGAGCTGCTTCTGCTAACTCTAAAATGTCTCAGGCACAAGAAAAACACACCAAATGTTCTGCTGGTGGCAGCAAGAGTGAATGCAAGAGTCTTCATGCACTCCCAGCATCTGAGGAACTGGATAACTATTACTATGGTTAATGTCCCCATAACCATAAGAAAACCCTTAGTGTTCGTACAATCTCTGGCTAACATGGCTAATGCTACCATTCGCTTTGATTGAATGCTCACAGGTCAGAGCTCTGTAGAAATTGCAATGCTGAGGAGCAATCAGAAATTGTGTGAGTTATTGTGTTTTCATGCTGCTTGTTGTGCCTCAGTGCAAACTAATCTCAGCCGGTGTTTACATCTGTTTGCTTCTCTTCTGCTCTCTGAGCTCACATATACTGTTTTAAAAACAACAGAATTCCCAGTAAAGCTGATGTCATTTACATATCTTTCTGTTGCTGTTGTCAGACAACTGAATGAATATGGAAAAGTGACTGAAACGCAGCTCATTAAGACTGCTAATGTTAACCAGCAGTCATTTCAGAGCCATTTTCTTTGCTGCCCCTCTGCGCCGCTGAAACGTTGACTTTATAACTGCAATACTGTTTAACAAAGAGAGTAAGAAAGTCCCAGTCTCACACACTAATTCATAATATTGTCAGCTGTCATGTGATCAACTGTTTTGCTTCACACTGACAGATGCAGAGAGACTTTTGTTCCTGAACTGGGCGTGGATAGCAGCAGATCAGCTGCGTTTAAAGCTACAGACACTGAAACAATCCATTTAGTACAGACCCAAAACTGTCAGGTGGGTGTAATGGTTTGATGTGTGGTGGTTGGGTCGCTTTTCTAAGGAGACGACAACCACGACGAAGATGGGTAAGTTTAGCACCCCACTTTTACTGTCCATTTCTTTTACATTTAACATTCTGACTCTCATGTGACCGCCACAACCAATCAGAATCAGGAAAGACTGAAATAACTGCAAGTATAAATCTCTTAAGCAGACCCACATAGCCATTTAAACATGCAACATACAAATATGTAACGTTCAATATAGTAGAAGATTAACACAAATGTGTAAACACTTTAACAATATGTAAATCTGTAAATGCTACTGTAAATCTTCACATTTTTAGTTAATTAACTGAACGAATTACCACCAAAATATGAATTATGAACCGCAATAGTGAAACTAATTATCTGTACAGTATTTTGAGCTAATAAGAAACACTCTGGGGAAATGTGACATTTTCATTAATTTGCTGAATAAGTGCACATTATGGAACCTTTCAATCAGCTGGCTGCTGCAGCTGGAATAATAATAAAAAAAAAAAAAAACGACTCCCATCGAGCTGATCCAAAATTAGATGATAATTCTTTGTAGGCTCTTTATGGACAAATTATTTTACAGTGCATTTCATCTATGAAAATGTTGTGCATCTTCAACAAACTTTGGTTTAATGTCTGAACTTAAACTTCAAAAATCTGACAAAGCAGCTTAAAGAAGCAAACTCTTAACTGCATAACTTAGCATTTCATTAGCGCTAACTAATAGTCTATAAAAATTTTAAACAAATCCGACGTTATGAAATCAATTCAGCAAGTTCCACAGCCGAAGTGCCCGCCGTAATGGGACTTGCAATACTTCGTCTTGAACAAAATGTGTCTAAATACCAATCAGCCGAGACCGTTTCCCAATGAAAACTGCAAATTTCGTGGAATTATGCCCCTTAGATCGAGTGGGGTATGATGACAGGCTTCTCCGAGAGCCTCCAGCTTGGCGCGCGTCATGCATTTTTACTGGTGTATAATAGCGGATTATTCTGAGTGAGAGGCTACAGCGAAACAAGGTACAAGAGAACGCTTGCCATTTACTCGAGGTTAGTTAACAGAACAACATTCTGGTTAGTCAATGGACCAGAAAAACCCAAGCGCCCCTCGAACAGCTGAGTTTCCTTTATCACAAACTCCCAGCAGCTTGTGAAGGAAACGTAGCACGGCATTTGCATACCACAGAGAATGAATCACTACAAAGTATGAACAAAAAAGGGTGGAATTACCAAGCTGAGGAGCCAATTGTTTGCAGTCTGACGTGCAGGAAACAAGTATGGAATGTCCTTCTCCTATCGCCTGATGTGTGACTTGAACGATTGCACTTCAGTAAAACCTAATATCTGGCAGTGACACTGTTATTAATAATATCAGTGCTGAATAATAATAAAGTCATTATTAACTGCATCATATTACACTCTGACTTTGTGCAGGACGTTTATCCTCCCATGCTACAGTGCAGAAGGTTCGACGCTTGTCATTCAGTCACACTTTGATTCATAGTTTCAATTAGCTGTCTCTGCTATACCACCCAACATCACGTTGTTCCATAGTTTCAAATTAGTTTAGAGGGGGCTTACGATGAACGTTAATTTACATGTAAATTGAAACAATAACAACGCCAGAGGAGAGTGGTTTGGAACACTCGGAACTCTGGGTAAGCCAAAGCCAAAGGTTTGTTAATATGCTACATAAACTGTTGCATTGGAGGGGAAAAAAATGTCAAAACAAAGCTGCAACATTAAAATTAACATTCACATATTACAAACAAACATCAGTACAACCGATCAAATGCCTTGAGTCCCTAGTTCAGATAAATATTTTAGTTTTACAGGCCCTAAACTCACAGTTTTGATTCATTCTCGCAGCGTGCAGCAGCTTTATTTCATGCCACAGCAGGCATGTTTTCACCAAAACAGCCCAGATTAACCCACTGTCTGTACACTGTCTGCCAAACAGCAACTGGCAGAGAGAAAAAGTTTGCAACTAGCTTACAAACATAATACAGCATTTAGCAGCTGAAGAGACACAGGAGAGGAGTTAGCAAAGGCCTTGACAGGGATAAAAGAGGGTCAGCTTTGAATGAAATGTACAAAAAACTCCAAAAGAATGGTAAATCACAAAATCTGGTTAAAATCCCGTTTTCTCTACCTTGTTATTATGTCTATTCTGTCTTTTTTTTTTTTTTTTTTTAAACAAAGGTACTTCAAAAGGTTCTCAGCTTCACTAGGAAACCTCACAGGAGAAAGATTGTTCTTGCATTGTTTCACAACATAGTTTCCTTTAACTTCAATGGTTTGTCCACTGATGTTCAAGCTTTGCAGAGGATAGTCACATCTTGAGAATCCAGATTCTCCTCAACAGCGTGCATGACCTTGCTATAAGTCTGAAAATGGCACTAGTGGGATTTCAGTTTTGGAATCAGAAGTCAGCCAGTAGAGGTTGGGTGGTTCATGGAGCAACAGTTCAAAGCCACCTGATGCTGTGCTGTGTGGATGGACCCATTTTCCTGGAACAACAACACAAAGTTTGAAGCATTATTCTGCTTTTTTCTTTGATTGCTTCAAACATTTGAGTTGTTGTGGACAGTTATATAATTCGTTATAGTATGCAGTTATACCCAAAATACAACCTTGTATATGCTAAGAGACACGTTAGGAGCCATGGATGAGCATTTCCATGAACAATAAAGCAACTGCAGTGTGTCAAGGATATTTTCCAAAACACAGATTCAAAGTTCCGGGGTTTCATATGTAACAGAGCTAATCAACCAATACCATCAACTTTCAGGGTGGAGCTTCCTGTATCAATGTTCTTCTTCAGAATTGATTTCTGGTATGTTTAGCAGGTTTAATATTACAACTTGCCATTGTGTAGTGTAAAGTATTTTCACAGTGTGTGAGCAGATTTGCAGGTGAGCTGCTGTGCTTGAGTTGCAGCAAGAAATGAGGAGAGGGTGTAGATAGAATCGGGGACTTCATAGATTTGCACATTCTAGAGGTAACAGCAGTGAAGTTATTCTAAGACAGGAAGGGAATATTTTCACGAAAAAAAGTTTTCTTAAAAAAATGTGCAGCTTTGATTCACAGAGATGAGTTTTTAGGAGTCAAACCAATGACCAGAGAGGGATTTTCATTTTGCCACATGTTTGTTGAATGTGTAAATAAGCAACTGTGTTCAGAATATCAACTTTTAAGGTGACACTGTGCCAGTGTTGTGTTTACATCCTGTTTCGGTTGCCCCATAGAGCGCCCCCAAAATGCAGTTTTAATTTACAATAATTCCATTTTTCCTTTGAAAACATTTGCAGAATGTGTCACCTTGAAGGTTGCCTCACAGCTGCAGAGATGTTACCTCGCCCTCCGAAGGAAATCGCATTAGCGGCGTTCGAAGGTACGCCGTGCTGCGACAGCTTCAGTGTCCTGAACTTTTCGCTGAATGCTGAATATGTGGTGGAAATTTGTAAGCTGAGGAATTTTTATGAACAAAATCCCGGCGTCCTTGTACCAACATGTATTTTTGTACCTCGGTGAGTTGTTGTTATATCTTGCCCGAGAGTCATTGAGAGGAGCCTCTTTTACATTCACTGTACTCTGTGAATTATTTGGCTCTGATTCAGGACTGTACATATTCAGCATTTGGGTCAGGCATAACGGATACATTTTTCTCAAATACTTCCTGTGCCTCCCACTTCTTTTTAAACACCATGGCCTGACCTGTCAGAAAACTATTTATCAGTCAGTTCGTGTGCACAATGCACATTTGTTACTAATGCCAGGAACTCAATCTGCTCTTTCTCTCGGTGCTAAATACTGCACATGCTCAAAGGGGAAATCAATGCTCTGCAGTTTAATAATTCACAGAGAGGGATCAGTTTAAAAGAGTGAAATCTCAGTGCCCCAATTTCTTCTAGATTTTCCATGCACGAAATGCTTGTAAGCCAGTTAATAAATCATTAGATTCATTGTTTATGTAGACAAAAGCATTTGAACTATATGTAGCTGGTTGACTGGTGTAAGATAAGTTCTCACTCATTTGTTTATCTCTGTATTTAAAATAATAGCGTGCCATATGTGGATATAAAACATCTACATATTTACAGTTTCTTCAATATTTAATTCCTTTCCTTATGCTACTAACAACTCTGATGGTGAAACACGATGAAACAGCAAAAGTCGGCAAACTACAGTCATTAATAATTTGATATTAGTTACTTTTGAATACTTAAATACAGCATAATAACAACAAGGTAGGTCAACCAGTGGCACAAAAGTAAACTAGGCTGCCATTTTATTTATTTACTCCATTCAGCTGTGCAATAAAATCAATAATCCTGGCCAATATGTTCATTATTAGTTGTATTTTCTCATTGTACTTTTTTGTACTTGTACTTTTCTAATACTCTATTTTATTTTGAATACCAGCAATTTTGCACCGTATTGTAAAAACCAACTATTTTTGCAGCTTTTTTTGGTAAATAGCAGCATGTTTGGCACTTTACTTCTATTTGTTCTATCAATAATTGCATGTTAATTGTATGGTTCTTTTGCACATTGGTTTTCTTAATTTTACTGAATACCTCCAATTTCCCCAAAGGGATGAATAAAGTTTCTATCTATCTATCTATCTATCTATCTATCTATCTATCTATCTATCTATCTATCTATCTATCTATCTATTCAAATCAGTGGGTTGTTAAGGTGTGAGGAGGCAACATAAAGCAAAAAGAACCTTAAAATGGCCCCAAAAAGACTGAAGGGACTCAACAAAAAGACGAAATAGACTAGAGTAGAGAAACACCTTCTGTCTTCTGTATTAGCCCTCATACTGGTGTCCTGTTGGCTCACACCATCAGGAGTTTCTGTCTCAACTTCTCATCACTTGTCATCAACTTGTTCTATTTTTCAGGGTTGATGCTTGATCCATTTTCAAAAAAAAGTAGGTGCAATTTTAGCACATTCTCCCCCTCTGGAAGGCCAGCAGCTGTACCTTGCACTTGCCTTGTATCCAGCGTGTGCAGTAAAAGAGTGTCAGTTTTAACGCATCAGACGATGCAGCGGCGTGTGACATGGATAATTTGTGGTGCGTTCAAGGCCATCAGCACTGCAGAAAAATAGCCCTGTTTAAAAAATTATGACTCATGTAATATGAACTCTAATGTATATCTACTATGACCTGTCATTCATCTTTTAATGAACTCTTATATGGCTTACCTCAGACTTGAAAAAGACAGGTCTTCTAGACGGGACTGTCCTTACCGTTAAAATAACAGGCAGTGGCCACAAACGCTTAATACAATATCCATCGATCAGCCACAACTTTAAAACCAGTGATGTGTGAAGTAAATAACATTGATTATCTTGTTACAGCGGCACCTGCCAAGGAGTGTGATATATGAGACAACCAGTGAACAGTCAGTTTTCGAAGTTGATGTGTGGAAAGAAGGGAAAACCAGCTCAGGGATTTGAGTGATTGTGACAAGGGGAAAACTGTGATGGCTAGACAACTGTCAGAGTATCTCAAAAATAGCAAGTTTTATGGATTGTTCCTGGTATGCAGTGGTTGAAATACCTCCCAAAAGTGGTCCAGAGAAGAAAAACCGGTGAACAGGAGCACAAAGTCAGCGGATACATATGGGAATCCTGTGTGGTCAGATCCCACAGAGGAGCTACTGTGGCACAAACTGCTGAAAACATTAATGCTGCTATGACTGAAAGGTGTCAGAGTGTCTGAGCTGGACTATGGAGCAATGAAAGAAGGTGGCCTGATCTAGTGAATCAGTTGAATTATTCTTCAATGTCACGTCAACTGCCTGGTCTGTGGGCATCATTAACTGGAGAAGGGATGGTAGCAGGGTTCACAATGAGAAGAGGCAGTGTGAAGCTCTGGGAGTTATTCCCATGGGAAAGCTAGTGTACTGGCATTTATGGGGATGCTACTTTGACACATAGCACCTATTTAAACACTGTTGGTGTACCTTAATGGCTGCAGTATTCCCTGATGTGCAGTGGCATCTTTCAGCCGAATACTGCTCCCTGCCACACTGCAAACACTGTTCAGGAACTGTTAGAGGAACACGACTAAGAGATCAAAATGTTGGCTTATCCTCCAAATTACCCTGATCTCAATCCGATAATGTATGTGATGGATGAGCTAGAAGAACAAGTCCGATTCATGGAGTCCCTACCAGGATTTAACGGTGCCTGATACGGAAAGACACTCTCAGAGGTCTTGTGGAGTCCAGAGGTCTGTACTACGAAGCAGGATTTGAAGTGAGCACAGTGACTTCAGGTTCAGCTTTAACTATAAACATAATGCAATGTCCGATCAATAATAGAATCTCTTTTCATACTTACAACTATTCTACCTCATTTAAGCATTAACCCTCCTGTCAAGTTTGTTAATCAGCAACAGCAATTATGTTCCTGGGGCATGTTTAATTAAATCTAAAATCCTAATAAACATTGTTTATGTCTTATTATTAACTCCATTTCTATCAATAGTCAGTGCAGAGATGTTCTTTACCTCTCATAGATCATGGTTCAATGAGGATAATTCACTCGTTTTTCATAAAAAATGCATGTTAAAATTTTTTTTAATATACATTGGAATGACCTACATATAAAATACAATAGTTTTACATGACATTGATTTCTTTTAAATTTTATTTTACATTTTGAAATTTTTTTCTTGTTATGGAGTTGATAAATTAACATGAGACACCTCTGCTGTTCAGGGTGGGTTTGCAATTATGTGAAATGAACCATTTTTAGTTTATATGTTGATTACATTTATTAAGCCAAGCAGAAGTTTCATTCAGAAAAAAATACTTTTAACATTTGTTTTTGATGTTGTTTACTTTAAAATGAGTCAATTTGACCCACAAAATAACAAGAGGGTTAAGGACTTTACTTACCTTATCAATCACTTGACTTTTCAGTTCATTAGTATTAGTATATTTTTTCGTACTTGTTTTTAAAGCTTTGTTGTTTTGAAAGTTGTTTTAAAAAGTGCCACCAAAATTTCATTGTAGAAATGCAATGACGATAGATACCCTTGAATCCTTGAACGTTGGGTTTACAGGACAACGGTGGTTCACTTGTTAATGAGGTTCATCATCGGATTAACTTATGGTGAACACCTAACCTGCTCCGGACCAATGTTATGGATAATAGATCGGCCATAACCAGGCATTGAAACCTCCAGCCCTTGAAGATCCCTTAGAGCTCAAATAATGGGAGGGGAACATTTTTCAACAGTTTTTAAAGCCATTTCATTATTCTGTGCTGTTGTAGAGCAACGTATTCCTGAAACAAAAACTGATTAAAACACTAAAGCCTTATAAGATTTGAAAAAAGCCTGCTTATCGATTTTAATGCAATTTTTAAAATAATTTTTCTTTACTTGCTCCCAAAACTGCCAAGGTTGAATTGAAGAATGAGACTGAATGTGAGATTACTGAATTCATCTTTCACATCACCACAAAAAGCGTTTAATTTTCATCACTTCATTATTTATTGTTGAAAGAATTTGTCTTTTTCATGAGTAACCTAAAAGGACAGCATTTGTAATTTCGTTATACAGTCTTGTGATGCATGATGATGATTAAATTGAACCTTGAACAAGAAATCTAAGCAACTTACACACAAAGGAACAGTGAAATTCATAGGCGTATTAATTACGTGTTCACACAATCTGCAGGTTTTTGACAGTTTTTTTCCCCTCCTGCTTTGGCTACTTCAGCTGTGTATCCATTTATTTTGTGTTTAAATCTTTCACAGATAAAATATTTCCCCTATAGGTATGAAGACTGGTTGGCCACTCTACAAAATGACTCCAAAACTGATTCTGATTGGTTCACATGGTTCTTCTACGATAGCTGTGATGGTATGTTTACTTGCTACCATGTGAAGAAAAAGCTTTTCTCATTTAGTTTCGTTGTCCATGATTTCGCTCGTGTTTTGAACTCAGTCGTCTGTTACAACAATCGCTACAATTTCTTATAATGGAGAGAAGCGGTTTGAGGAGGACGAAATGAACTGGAAAGTGAAGAACACAGTTAATGAGAGGATACAGAGAGGGAGCCAACGATGCCCGAAGTCTTAGAAGACATTTATTTAAGCAATTGTCGGCACTCAATTACACTTGATCGATAGCACGGTACAAACACTGCCATTTTAGATCGTACGCAGCCGTCAAATCTGTGCTGCTTGCAAAGAAAGGAGAGGCAGACGTGTTTGCACCTGATGATTGAATGACCCCTGTCAGTGTCTCTCTGTTGATCTGAAGTAAACTGCTGAATGCCGGTTAGTGAGCCAGTGGAAGAGCGAGTGTGAAAGGTGGAAAAAGGTAATACTTTCCTGATAATAAAAAAAATCTGACTCATGACACCTCCATTCATTTGTGAGATTGACGTTTCATGGGGTTTGATGATTTGATGTGACTCATCTCTCTGGAGCCAGAGACAGCAGGGTGGGAATGAAAAGTCAATATGCCAGACTATTAAGAGCAGGGAGAGGATTTGGTGGGAGATTAGCTATGATTGTGTCTCTGCTGGTGGGGAGACAATTTCAGTTTTTTTCTTTAAATAATAATTTGTGTAGCCGTACACTTTACTCTTGTGTGACATCGAGTGGAACAGTTCCACATTTAGTGTTTTTTTTTTTTTTTTTGCATTTTTTTTTTTTATGACTTACATGGACGATTGACTCTTATTTTCAGATCTTGGTATGTGGTTCCATCAGTAAATGATGGAAGCAGAAAGAAACAGCGGTAGAAGAAATAATCTTAAAGAGGCAGACATTATGACTTCATGAAAAAAAGGATGTTTTGAAAAGATTAGAGTCATTGGGTGGTTTATTTTTATTAGTCCAGAAATCTAAGTTGACAAATTGGATATTGTTCTTAGTGGTATTTCATGGAAGGTACACTGTCAGTACAAATCAATCACATTATTCACTAATATGAAAGAACTTTTGTAGAGATATGTGCAGTAAATGGAGAGACTAAAAGAACAACACATGCAGTACACAACGTATATACACTACCGGTCAAAAGTTTGGGGTCACCCACACTTTTATCCATGTGCTAACATAACTGCACAAGGGTTTTCCAATCATCAATGAGCCTTTCAACACCATTAGCTAACACAATGTAGCATTAGAACACAGGAGTGATGGTTGCTGGAAATGTTCCTCTGTACCCCTATGGAGATATTCCATTAAAAATCAGCTGTTTCCAGCTAGAATAGTCATTTACCACATTAACAGTGTCTACACTGGATTTATCATTCATTTAATGGTATCTTCATTGAAAAAAAAAACTGCTTTTCTTTTGAAAATAAGGACATTTCTAAGTGAGGTAATGATGGATAAAAATAGACAGAATTATAGCCATAATAGTTTTGCAAAATTACCAGTTACTGTAGCATACTGTTGTTTTCTGCGTGTTAATTTCTGATTTCATTTTTCTTTAGCACTTTGGCCAAGATTTAACCCTATTGTATTACACGTAACTTCAGTAATGACATGCAAAAAGTTTTCTATCCTGCCTATTATCTTGATGATGCCTAATTTATTTAAAGTTCCTCTCTGGTGATCGATTGAATCCCTAAAAACTAATCTGCACGTATCAAATTTACCAATTTAGACCCTTTTTTTGCCATGAAAATAAATCCACACCCTTCTTGAGCACACCAGCTCTCCTACAGCTCTATACCTAAACGCTGTAAAACTGCCTTACGCTACACTATGGCATGTTGGAATGGAGTAGTTCAACCATTTGCCAATAACCAGGTTTGTCCAGTTCTGTTACATATTAAAGTCCTAAAGTCTAAATCCTTTTTTTTTTTTTTTGAGATTGTCATTGGAACACTGTAGGCTCGAGGTCCTGAGTCATGGTGTTAACTGATTATATCATTCATAATATATCTTCCAGCATACAAAAAAACACTGTTAGGACATATTAACAAGGAAAAAAATGTTACATATTAGCCCGTCTCAATTCAAAAAGGTGCTTTGGTACATCATTGCTACTGTGATGCTACTATTGGATGCTTCAATTCAGTTAAGTTCAGTTTAATCTACGAGTATATAACAAATGTCAGGGCACTTCAAATAATAATGTAAAAACCTTAGAATATTATTATTACAGAGAGAAACCCCTAAAAGTCCAAAGATTCCCTTTGAGCAGCTCTTTGGAAAGACAAAAAAATCAGCTTTGACAGAAAGAAACGTCCAGCAGAAGACGGCCACCTGCCTCGACCAGTTGGGGTGAGGGAGAAAATGAAAGCAGAGAGAAAATAGACAAAGAACACATAAGAACACAATTATCACTGGGCAAGTTGGTGGACAAATCTGCTACTGACTTGTGATTTCTAATCTATGACCCCACTGTCCACCTGCCCATTATCATTTCTAAATCCAAGGCCGTTCAAAAGTTTGGGGTCACTTAGAAATGTCCCTATTTTTGAAAGAAAAGATTTTTTTAAATGAACATAACATTAAATTAATCAGAAATAAAGTCCAGACATTGTTAATGTGGTAAATGAAATGATTTTTAATGGAATATCTCCATAGAGGTACAGAGGAACATTTCCAGCAACCATCACTCCTGTGTTCTAATGCTACATTGTGTTAGCTAATGGTGTTGAAAGGCTCATTGATGATTAGAAAACCTTTGTGCAGTTATGTTAGCACATGGAGAAAAGTGTGAGTTTTCATGGAGAACATGAAACTGCCTGGGTGACCCCAAACTTTTGAACGGTAGTGTATAGTGCAAATTTGGTTGTTTCCTGACGTCCATGCTTTTGTAGAGATGCAGCGTGTGACAAAATGACAAATACTTTGGAAATTCAATTAAGTATTACATGCTGCATTTCTATTTTTGTTTAGCATAAATAAACACAAATATTACCCCACAGACGGTATATAAAAGATGAACATAATCTCCAGTTTGATGCCTTACACCTGCATTCTTTCTAACAGTCAGTTGGGGGCGATACTTCTGGTTACAAGAAGAAGTCTTTAGAAGTCATGGGAAACTGGCTCTACCTGCTCTAAACATTGCCCTAATCAGTTTGTGGTCTCGATTGCTAGTTTCTTTTTGAATACAGCATGATGTTGATTTCTATCAGTTATGGTCCAATTCAGAAGACAACTGGGGTAAGGGTGAAGGGGAAAGAGGAAAGAAAAGCAGAGAAAAAACACCTAGGAGAGGGATAAACACAGGGGAAGTTGGTGCTGTCAGTTGCAGCAGATCAGAAATATGCAGCTCCAGGTGCAGATACCTGCAGAGAGGACAAAACACAAACTGCGGGAGAGAGAAGAGTCAAGGTTAGGTAGTGTTTAACCTTCACTGCACAAAATGATGTATGTTTGATGTACAGTATGTACGAGTTTAAGCACACTGACAGACTGTTTTGAAATTCATCTGCTGAACTTGTGGTCTGCATTTCACAGACACCAAGGATGGACTTTTCACTTTTCATGTAGACACCTTGTATCATGCGGTAAAACTTTTGAAATGAAAAAAATATTTGCATATTCATAAACTCAGAATGTTTTGATGAATGAGGCAGCATTGATATAATTTCTTAGAATTTCCAAACGGGTAACTTTGTAAAGGAGAAAAAAAAAAACATATCAGACACCGGCAGCGATTTAAAGGAAGGCATTTTAATCAATGTTTGCCTGAAGGGGATCTTTGATCTTGATCAAATCTTGATCAAGGGGTGAAACTCTCTGCATCCTTTCTTCTGTGTTGCATTAGAGTATTATCATGATGTTTGCTCACTGATAAGGCAAGTGTAGCTTAGTGTATTTGGATGTGTGTTTATTTTCCACCATGCACACCATGTTTATTAATCAGTTGTTGTCCTTTTAGATTTGTTATGCCACCCGGTGATACAGATCTTGAGAGGTTCCATAGCAGTAATATATTACAGAGCCAAGCAGATACATTCATGTTTTGTATGTTCACAGAATCACCATAATACACTGTGGAAACACAGCATCTAGTAGTGATTTGGATCATTACTCCACTAAGGAACGCAGCGGAGTTAGGTAACGATCTGCGTTGGTTTGTCTGTCTGTCTGTTACCAACATTACTCAAAAACAGACCAACAGATTTGGATGAAATTTCCAGGGAACGTCAGAAATAACACAAGGACCAAGTCATTAGATTCTGGAAGTGATGCAGCTTATAGTCTGGATCCACGGATTAGTTAAAGATTTCTGCATCGTTGCCAGATAGCGGCACGGCGTCACTGTAACCATGACAACAAGTGAACACTACATCAGCTGCCTGCTGATGATCACATGATTGCGATGCTGCTACAAGTCATCTGCTGCAGACTTCTCGGGACTTACCCATCAGAAATGATACAAGGAACAATTGATTAAATTGTGGGGGTGTTTCTGAGTCCCATCAATTGCTGCCGTCTGCTACATATTTAGGTCACACGATCCAGTATCCGTACATAACGTACACATGCAGAACACACGCCTGTACTCAGCATAAGGTCATTTTGTTTGTGGGTGCATCTATATTAAATGGACACATTCTATGTTGTCGTGGTTTCTGATCATCAATAACTAATGAACAAATGCTGCATTTCTAAAAAAAATAAATAAAAAAGGCTGCAATTCTCACAATGCCATATGGGGGATTGAACAGCCTTGGCGGAGTACTGTGCTCTCTGAGTGTTTTTCTAGTTTTTGTGATGGACTGACCTCTATAATTGACCAAGCTTACTATCCCAATGAACTCATGAACAGTGTGCATTTATGAAGATTTAATGAAAATATGCAGGTTTTCTTTTTTGCCGTGATTTTTTTTATTCCAATATTAGCAAGTCAGGATCCATAATAACATAATTTTTCAAATACATGATGCAATACTTCCTGAAGGCCCTTTTATACTGTGATGCAGAATGATAATGATACCCATGCAGTACCTATAACCCAGGATGTCATTTCAAGTGTTCCGGGTCTATTAGTCCATTTATAACTTCGGCAATAACCTTAGAATATCACTCCGAGTTGACTTTTCTTCCTCCGTACATTCAGACGAAATGCCACAGGAGATGTGTTTTTTTGTGTGTGCATAAAGTGGGCTTTGTGCCAGCCTGTCTAGTCTGAAATCCTTCAACTAAACAGAACCGCGGATGCTGATTACTTCAATCGTTTTTCTGTATCTTTTGAAAATTGCCTGTTATGACATGACTAATGCAGGAAAGATGGACTTGAACTTGAACCTAAATGATAGATGGTTCAGTATGCAGCTCCTCAAGGTACTAGAGTTTTCTTTTCTTTTTTCTTTTTTTTTTAAACCCATAGCTGTTTACTTTTTTCACTTCACTGGCAATAGGTCACTGCTTTATTGAAACTGATCATTGAGATAAGAAGGTGAAACAGTCAATTGGTGGGAGACATAAACAGTAAAAGGCTCTATCATATGAATTCTAATTTGCCTCTGATCTACTATTAAAGCTGCTTCGTGCACATTTTACATTAAACTATACCAAGCTACATTTTAAATGGCTGTGCTCCTGCTTATTCCCTAAAATGCATCCAGAAATCTAATATTTAGCATCTGAATCGACACCCAACTTTGCTTCGCTCAGCAGGTTTGCCTCATTTGAATTAAACAAGCGGCTGTTTTGTGCCAGTCAGGGTCCATTATTGAGGCGGCGCCTGTGAAGATTCAAGCAGCAGACAGTTGCTTCAACAGTTATTTAGACAATATTGTGCAGAACATACAGTGACTACCTGTTCAATCTAATGCAAGCCAACACAACAGCTCAGTGACAATGGAGCCCTTAATGAATTTCAGAAAGTTCAGATTTTGCAGTGACAAGGATGATTCGACTGAATATTGTTGTTTTTTTTTTTTTCGGTCAGGCTTTGTGATGTTGTTTTTTCCAGACTGAATTTCACAAGGTTGTAATGAGCTGCAGTTCTTGTGAAGGAAAGATGACAGACTGTTATGTTTTGCTACTTTTAGGACAAGTTAGTTTCTAATGTAATCAGTTTCTAAATTGTCAGTTTGCTGCCATGTTTATGATGCATTCATGTCACACTGCCCAGACTGTAATTAAAAATGAACCACATCTTGGGCTCCAGGTGTAATTTAAAGCTGTAAATCATTTCTGACATCTCTCATCTGGTCAAGTGTCAACAGAACTGTAGCAAAACAGCAGCAAAAGGACTATTATTTATACTTACATGTACACAGAACACAAATATAAATGCCGTAATACTTCTATTGTTCTAAATAGAAAACTGGTCTGTTTAGCCTAAGGTGCACTTGTGACAAATTCTCCGCCATTGATGTCACTCTAAAGGCGAGTCTGCTGTGGCTTTAAAAGATCAGATAATGGAACCAGTACACAGAAACTTCCGTGACCCATGCCTATAAAAGGCCACCTTAAAATGAAAACATTATTCAAATGAAATAATGCCACAGAAGGTGAGAGACAAACAAGCACGGGCTGTTAGCTTGCTGGATGCTGGCATGGATGGTGGTTATGGTTGTAGCCAGGCACTTAAATATCCACAGCTTTACCATTTGTCCTTGAGAAATAATTTCACAAAGCTATGGCTGGACACCAACAAACCCTTCAGGAAGGGTAAGACAACCTTCCACAAGCACATCAATAACTTCATTGACTCTATGGGTCACAGATGTATGTTTGGTAGAGCAGGTTGTCCATTAATCACAAGGTTGGTGGTTCAATCCACCCCCTCTATACGTTGAAGTGTTCTTAACTTAATCTGGCAAGTATCTTAGACCGTGTCGCTACTGGTGTGTGAATGAGAAACACACTGTGAGGCGCTTTGAGTACCACTAACCTAGAAAAGCACTGTAGAAGTCCAGACCATTTACCATTTACCTGATGCAAATGGCGGACACACGTGACACAGACTTGTGATTTCTGACCTATGACCACAGTATTTATCTGCTTGGAAATTATCATCTCCAATAGAGTGCGTATTTGGTTGTTGTAGAGATGTTGTGTGTTGGAGCAATAACTCTACTATGTTAAAAAGAATAGATAAAATGTATTAAAAATTACATGCATGCTGTGTTCAGTGTAAATAAACATGAATATTAACAGACAAACTACATAAAAGATGAATATAGCCTAAAGTGAAGCATGAAGAAGGCTTTACACCTGCATTCCTTCTAACAGCCAGCAGGGGGCAACTCATATGGTTACAAATAGAACTGGACCCTATTTTCACTTGATGTGTTAAGTCAGTAAACGTTGCTCTAATGAGTTTATGGCCTCAGTTGCTAGTTTGAAGACTTTTTTAATATGGTATGATAATAATTTAGTTCACTATGACCACATTCAGAGTGAAATAGACAGGAAAATAGTCAATTAAGCAGGGCTACCTGTCACATTTCACTACCATGTCTGCTAGTTCTGCAGTCAGATCTACTGCTCGCTCATGACATCTGGTTTTTAAACACCAAAAGTTCGCCGAATGCTCAACTAGGAGCTTCAAAATGGCACAAATGTTGGCTATTTTTTATATACACTTTATGGATTAACCTTAATACCATCAGTTCTTCCTCATTTAAAAGCAGCCATAGAGCAGATATGGATTTAGTTATTAATGATCTGCTCCAAAGACTTACAAGAGTAGTCAGTTCGGGGAATTTAAATAATTACTGGAATTAAAAACACGTGACCACAACATGGAATAAGAGTAATTCTGCTGGTATTGCAAGAATGCAATCTTCCTCACAGTGTTGCTTTCTGCAAAATTCTGTCAACTTGCGAACAACATGCTAATGTAAAAGCTGTAGCAATTATCAAGTTCACAATCTCTGTTTGTTTTTTAGTTTCTTGCTAATATATGCACTAACACAATGTACAGCTAATGGAAATGCTTTGGCAATAAATGCTGCTACTCACACTAGAGGCAAAGTAGGGGGATCACCAGAGTCACTGAGCTTCATCTACAAATGTCTGTACAAGACTGAAATAAAATCCACCTAATAAATGTAGAAATGTTTCAGTTTGAACCAAAGAAGACTGTGAGGCCAAATTACCACCTCAATAAGAGAATCTTCATATTCCTGCTCATTTTCACACAGAGTTGGATTAAGCGGGGTAACTGCAATACAAGTACCCCTGTGAGTACAGTTTAATTATCACACTAAAGTCACTGTGCTGCAAAATGAAGCCGACTTAAAAGGAGTCAGGTATTGTAAGTAGGCCTAGTGAGCCATAAGGTAGACTCCGAGATGGGATAATTCCAGTGATTTATTTTTAACCTTCCCTCCAGAGATGTACAGGTGGCCTGTATAGGTATGTGTAAGTGTCATTATTGCCCTCATTAGCATACTCTCGGAGACTGCTGCTGACACTTGCAACGCCCAAAGAAAAGCAAGTCTCTCAGTGAATGAATTACATTTGACTCTTTGACCAACGGGGGTTCTGAATCTCCCTACAGGGATTACATTGATTTCTTGAACCTCTTTTTTCTTCTTCTTCTTCTTTCTATTCAGTCTCCTTCAGCAGTCTGATGATTCAAGCCTTGTGTGACTGAATCATCAGCATCTGTCTGAAGAGACAGAACTGTGAAAGTTTGCTTATTAGCTTATGTAATGCAGACTTTGCCATCAATTTTATTAGCAGCAGCTGTGTTTTCCATGCTGACACCTCAGTGCAAAGGCTGCATGGTTCCCTTGAGAACTCAATGGAGGTACTTTTACAGCTGCATTATATATGTGTATATTTTTTTCATCGCTTTTTACACTATGTCTACCTGAAGGGAGTTCTGTTGTTTGTGTGACATCATTACCACAGCACCTCGCAATATGTGTTGCAAGTAATTGACTCATCAGCGTCCCACAGTTCAATCAAACAGGAACCTAATTAGCGCCCGAAATCCAATTCACCTTACAGTGATTCATGACCCGCTGAACTCGGAACCAAAAGACAAACACTCGGTTTGTTTGTGTTTTTGTTTACCTCAGAGGCCGACCTTGAATGTTCTTCTGAGTCAAAGTTACAGTTGTCACTTTTGTTCATTGCGCTCTAGATGAACTGAATAGAACCTTAAAAGTAGAGTGAATGAGCAATTGGTATGAGATGGGAAATGTACTAAATATTTCACTTTTTGTACTGAGTTCATGTGAAATTTTCTCACTAGTTACTTCACTTTGCAGTACAGGGACTCACTCAGGGCTCTGTTGTTCCAGGCTCCATGAGCTTCTTCACCCCCCAGTGACTAGAATAGGTGTGCTTGATGAGAACTAAAACACTTTCTGTAAGGCTGGAGGAAATTTTAAAAAATAGTTACATGAAAGGAAACATTTGGTCTGTGACAGAACACAAACTCCTCCATGAAATGTAGCTGATTTTCTACTTTCTACTATGTAAACATCAATCTACCTCATGCATTGAATCGGACATAGATCACAAGCTGCAAAACTGTCAAATACATCCATAATTCCTTATAACTGCACTGTCAACTGTCTTGAAACAAAACTATCCTCACTGGAAAGTCGGCAATACTATTGTTAAACTTGGCTAAATTAAAGAATTTGGGTTTACCAAGCCTTAAATTGATTCGCAGCTGTGTAAGAGGAGCAGTTTTTGCAGTACGGGCATTTAAAACTCAGGGCAATTTAAGGGAAGGCGGTTGACTTCTCTGTTCAGGTCGATAGCCGAGGCTCGACAGGGAGGACTATCCTGCGATTCCCGGAGGAGTTTTTCTGTGTCAACGCTGTGCGCTTGTGTTGCTGTACCTCGGGGGCATGGAGGAGCTGTGACAACTCTGCTGTGCAGTACATCTAGGGTGGCTGCCAGATTCACCGGGGTGACAGTGGAAACAACAATCAATAATCCAGCTATCATGTGTCACTGGTGGGACGTATGCACGCACACGTATGGATGCTCATATTTTTTCTTCCATATATCAACTCTGCCTCTCTTGTTGCTTTACCCTATTTTTTATCCCTCTCTGTTGCACAACATGCTCCTTCATCCTCACATGTCCATCCTGCTCTGAGCCCTCATTACCAGCCTATTGATTGGCCTCCTTTGCTTCTCCTCTCCGTCCAGATCTGCCTGCTCTGTCGCTGTGGCGTCCTGTGCGCCTATAGCGGTCGACGATACCATCGCTTTTCATTTAGAGACAGAAATGATGCACAGGTGCGATCTGAAACACATGAAGTAACGACAGGAAAAGAAAAAATAAAGGCAGAGAGGGATGTGTGTGTGAGTGTGTGTGCGAGCAAGAGGGAGGATGCATCGAGGAAAAACAGAAAAGCAGGTGAAATACAAATAAAAACCATCTTCATCCTTCAAAAAACAAAAGAAGAAACGCTGTCAGGTCCCATCGGCGCCTCGCTCTGTGCTTGTTTGCTCACAACCAAACCTCAAATCCTTGTCACTCCTCTGTCGGTTCCCACATCAACCAACAACTCAGGTGTGTATCCAGCTGACTTCCTCGCTGCCACAAGAAAACACGCATTATGGTGGGAATAAAAAAAAGAAAAAAAGGAGTAAGAAAGATCAAAACCTCGTCCCCCCCCCTCCACTTTTCTCCTCCCCTTATTCCAACCAGCTGAAGTGGAAGGTGGTGTCATCGCAAAATATGACAGGGATAGTGATCCACAAAGGGCCTAAGCCTCTCATTCCATCCATGACAGAGAGCACTGGGATGGTGGGCGTTGGAAGAAGGAGCTTTGTGAATACCTGATGAGTTCAACCAAGGAGGTTCAATCAGGCCTGCGTGAGGAGAAGGAGAGGAGGGAGTGTTGGGAGGCGAAGGCTGTCTCATCCTGAAAGCATCTCTCCCTCCTACCTCTCTCTCTCTCTCTCTGAATATCTCTTTTTCTTAATCTTCCCGTCCCCTTTTCTCTCATTTATCCATCATTCTCTCCTACTCTTTCACAACCTCTTCCACTCTGAATTTTCTCCGCCACTCCATCACTCCCCGTCTCTTCATCCCCTCTGCCTGCTGCAGTCCCGAGAGGGCCACTTTAGCTAAACAAGGGATTTGAAGATCAGAAGCCAATCTTCTGTGAGAGGTAAACACAGGAGACTTCTGCTGTCCTTAGAATAGTCGCAACGGCCGAGGATGAAGGTATCGACTGAGCATATTCACTCGACTGCATGTTAAAGGGATTACCGCTGATATGAGTCATTGACAGTTCTTAATTGAAAACCAGCATGAGGGAAAATGACAGGGCAATGGCGGCATGTGAATTTACAGCTCCTTGCTCCCACTGAATGTTTTTTTTCACTTTACTCAGTCAAGTCATGAATCTCAAGTAATGTAATTGAAAGCCAAACTGACAGAGGAGAATAAAACCATGAGGCTGTCACAGGCCTCAAGAATGAAACTACACAATACTGTACTAAAGATGTAGACGGTGACTCCTGAAATGTCATATTTTTGCATTATAATTTAGCACCTAATAACCCAACTCATACTGTATGTAAAACCTCATCACTTTGTGGACATCTTGTGGGCAGATTTTAGTATCAAAAAGATAAATGTAAGTGTGAAAGACGTCGCCTTTCACTCTGGGAACTGGATTTTGCACTATTTCCCACTTGACTGGCTAAAATATTATTTGAGCGATCAAAAAAATAATAGACGCATTAATCATTAATGAAGATAAAGATTAGTTCCAAGTCTAATGCATATATGAACTGACCTTGACACAGGTCACATTAAAATTCTTATGAAACTGCTAGCAGAGCGCTATTTGCTAG
Source organism: Amphiprion ocellaris (assembly GCF_022539595.1). Classification (NCBI taxonomy): domain Eukaryota; kingdom Metazoa; phylum Chordata; class Actinopteri; family Pomacentridae; genus Amphiprion; species Amphiprion ocellaris. The sequence goes on from NC_072771.1 coordinate 37,285,571, forward strand.
AGGACACTGAAATATGCTCTGATTGGTGACTTCAACAAACCTGTGTCAGCAATACCTGCAATTCTGTACCCCAGCTAAGATGTTAAAACACCAAAGTCACGTAAAAACACAAACTGGTAGAGGCAGTGGTAGATAAGCAACTCCAGTGTTTTGAGAGGTAAAACTTATGTTATTGATAATAGAGTCTGGTGGCAATGAAAAAGTAAAAATACAAAGTAAGGTGGCTACTCATTTCCCAAAAATTACAATCTGCTCTGATTGGTCAACACCACAAATCTGAATCAACAATGCCCTAAATTGCGTACTGCAACTAGCAAACACCAAAGTCACAAAATAACAGAAGTTAACAAAGCAATTGAGGCAGCGTTTGTCACAGTCGCTGGAGGTGATCAGCGCTGATGGCAAGCAGCTGCTGGTAGGATGCAGCTGCTTGCCATCAGCGCTGATCACCTCCTGTATAAAGACCGTCTCCCCACACAGTTCGTCGTGGGATTCTACTAGGAGTCATAGACAGTGGTGCGTGACCCAGACTGGACCTGCCGGTGCAGCCTGCCGTTTTTCCCTGCCGGCCTGAAGGACATGGACCCCTGCTGCCCTAATGAAGAAAGGGCATAGTGAGTTTTTTGGCCTGAGTGGCATTTTTTTGTCTTTTGTTGTGAATAAAGCCCTGTATAATCATTCCTGCCTGCCGTCCGTTCTGTGCTGCTCTCACTTTGGGTTCACACCCCTCACACACCGTAACAGCGTTCAACCAGCAACTACTGTGTTCTCCAAGCTAAAATCTGCATTTTTGTCAGTGGAGTCTGGTTGCTTTAAAGAGCTCAATACAAATGAGGCTGCCATTCTCCTGAAAAGCCCAGTGTGCTCTGATTGGTCAGCTCCACAAACCTGAGCCATCAATCACCCCCAGTTCCAGACCCCAACTAACATGCTAAAATGCCAAAGATGCACAATAACACAAGTTAACAAACTGATTGAGGCAGCAACTCCTGTGTTCTGAAAGTTAAAATCAGCATTTTTGTCATTAGCGTCTGGTGGCTTTAAAGAGGTCAGTACAAAAGCTAAGGAGGCTTCCAATCTCAAAAGTCCAATATACTCTGATTGTTCAGCATCACAAACATGAGTGAACAATGACCCCAACTAACATGTTACAATACCAAAGTCATGGAATTACACAAGCTAGCAAATCGATTGAGGCAGCATTAGACTAGAAACTTCTGTATTCTGGATGATAAAATTAGTGAATGCAATGCAACAGCCTGCTATCTGCAAGTTACTGCTGGTCATACACTGTCTATGAAAAAGTAAATGAGTCAACCCCACTTTAAAGTATCCACAGTAACATTTTCAGAGGGAAGGAGTAAAGATTGCAGGAGTTAGCACAACTGAGGACACAAAAAACTGCTTTTGGTCTCATGAGACAGTCAGCATCAGGCAGAATTCATTCAGTTCATTTGAAGGGGACATGAAAACCTCAGAAAGTATTACTGTGGATGCAAACTTATATGCACTCCATTGCTGGATGAGTTTGAATATCAACAAAATGACTTCTTTGCCATTACTGGAACTTATTAAATAGAAAAACATTTATCTTCAAATTTGATTTCATGGGGGCTTTAAATGTCGAAAACCACAATCATGACAGCATTACCTTTCCCCTCATCCTCAAAGTAAGTGTTGCACTCCACACATTTGTGCCTTGTTTCAGAGTCAGCCATCTGTGGATTAAAAACTAAAGACCAAACAAAACCACGTTTTTCTCTGCTTCATTAACAAGATCTGCCTTGACATTCTCAGTGATCCAAGACAACAACAAAAGCAGCACATAGCCCCTTTGTCGCAGTTACATAACAGACCGTTCTTACTGTAACAGGTTTGCTGTTGGTAAAAGGAATCGGAAGGACCTGTCACAATGCACGGATGCCACTGTGTCGTGGCGGGGCACATGAGAGGCAACATGATGCAAATGACGCCTGATGTAGGTGCAGCAGCCCGCATCACTTGCTGAAAGTTGTCTGTTCACCTGAGGCTCATTCAAAGACGAAAAATGCTGCCTTTTAGTTTGATGTCAGATTTTTTTTTCTCCCTCAAAGAACTGTGATGGCAAAAAGATCTACAGTGAATGTAAAACCTTTTTCCTAACGAGCTGAAGCTTATTGATTTCCCTTATTAAAGGAGACGGCTGATGTAAAGGCGAGCATGAGAAAGATGTTTAATCTTTGAGAAAATGTAGATTGATGAAAAAGGGGCTGCAGTCAGCGCGGGGAGTATGGTGCACATTTAATATATATGACATAAGAGCTGCATATTGTGAGTTATTATAATTGTAGGTGCTTAACACTACATCATGTGGAAGAAGGTGGAAGATGATGATCCTGAAATACCCACTCAGGAGATCCCACCATGTGAAAGTCTCTGTTCACCGCCTGTATTTATTCCGAAAGCCCACGTGAACCCATGATGCACGGCGGTGCACTTTCCTCCCACGCTTCCCCCTCCGAAATCCACCGAGACGCCAGAACTCTTCAGCTGAGGGTCGGCAGAAATGGGGAGAGGTGTTGGCAAGTTGCAGATGAGGCTCGGAGATGGAATATGCAAACGTGGGGGAGAGCGTGAGGCGAGATAAAGGCGGCGAACCACTGGAGCAGGTGTTAATTGGATACATCTGTGTACTGTTTTTCCACCCTCTTGAGTGTTGGAGCAAGGGAGCCACTGCTGCATGAGCAGCGGTGGCGATGCGATGGCTGTGAACCGCAGCGGGGTGTTGATTATGCATCATCTGATCCTCAGGGAGACGGCGGCTGCAGCAGGAAGAGGCTGTGTTTAACGAAATGCTCTAAATGCATTCCCAGCCCATTTTGTGTGGCAGCGCGGTGCCGAGTTTGTGTGCTATGTGTGGTGTGCGTTGACACTTTATTCCCTCCAACCCTGAGGGATCGGCCTCGGGACAGAAAGGCAGTTTTGGGAAAGACTTATTATGATTGTTCCTTGTGAAGAGCGCTCTCTCGCTACCAGTCCTCAAGCAGCTAATTTCTATCCGTCCAAATCTCCATCGCCTCCACTGAGCGCCGACCTGTAATGACAAACAGTATCATGTCATAACATCACTCCGACAGCGGCTACTATTTCAGTTTAATAGCAACACTCTCTCCCTTGGTAGTTATAGCATTGTCTGCTGTGTTAGCAAAAACAATCAAAGTCGCGGTAACTGTAAGGACGGAATCGATACTCCTCACTTACTAGCATAAATGGGATTCAAACATTCATTTTGCGCTGTTAATCAGTGGGAGATTGTGCAACAGACAGAGCAACAACCACATCCCATCAGAGGCCCCAGTTGCCACATGTCATCCTTCAGGCTTGCAGGAAATGGATGTGCTTCATTTTGCTGCCATAATATCTGCAGGGGTAACCAGTCGACTCCCCGGAGGGCATGTGCTGCTGTATTAAAACTGTTCATCGTCTTTGGCGGCTATGTCTCTTGCCTTTTTCAGGCGACCTACCGGGGGCCCGAGAGTCGAGGGAGATAAAGGTTCATGCCGAAGAGCCCCACTGTCTCTCAGCTCTCGAATATTGCTCATCTGCAACAGGGAAAAGTGGCTGTTCGAGTCAGTTGCCTGCCAGATAAAGTCACAGAAACTCGGCGAAGTGGCAATGATGAGGCAAGGGATTGAAGTCAAAATATGTCAGGAGGAGATGTGAGAATTAGTTTGAATTAGTTTTTTCCCCGCTGGGTTTGGACTTTATCAAAGTTCATGTTTGAGCATGAATATTACACTGATACAGCTATATAGCAAATCTCCACATTGGTGACAGTTGATATGCCGCAAACAGCTGAGAACACGGAAGCTGTCTGAGTAGCCTAGGTCTGAGGGATTGGAAAATATTCATCTGCAGGACTCACACATGCCACAACAGTTTATGTGAGAAGTTTGTGCAATATCCAGTGATTATGACGAGCCACGAGTGGGTCAGTCTTCAGCACTAATGCACATTAAAATGTGAAAACGGGCCTCGCATCCCGGCTCATACAATAATAACACAGGTGAAAGAACAAAATCAGTTTTACATGTTACACAGAGGCAAAACAGACACAGGAGGTTACGCACTGAAGAGGTTAGAGGGTGAAAGAGCAGGCGGCACATAAACAAGACAGCCTGCTTGGATGTGAATTCATTTTCAACTGTTAGCAGCAGGGTGCAACAAAAATGTTTGCTCATTCACCTCTGTTTATTCATACAAGAGAGCGTGCCTGGCGAATATTGAAGGGGGCCATAAAAACAAGGGGGAAAAAAAGACACATCAGACAGTGACTTAACATTCACCGGTGATTATGTGTTTTTTAAATCGTTCTTAATTTCATCAGCTAATGTAGTTTGAATTGCAAACATCATCGCAGAGCAAACTACAGTAAGCAGCAAAACAACTTGTTTGTATGCTCAGTGTTTTGTTGTGATCCCGGATTAAATCGCTCCTTTGATTTTTTTCCCTCCTCTTTTTTTCCTACATTGTCCTTTGTTTTTGTATATATATATATATATATATATATATATATATATATATATATATTTTTTTTTTTTGTTTGTTTTTTTGTTTTTTGTTTTTGTTTGTTTGTTTGTTTGTTTGTTTGTTTGTTTGTTTGTTTCATCAATGTTTCCCAGGGAGTAATGGATAACATCTGATACTCATCTATAACTCTCACAGCTGCCCTAAAAATGTCATCGTGGCACCAGCACATCTCCCCAAGGGCCAGTATCCTTCCCGATGCTGCACCAGTTGAGAGCCTCGTCTTTGCTGTGCCTGCTCTCTTCCAAGCCTTCCTCACCCCTTTCAACTCACACTCGGAGCCGAGGCCCCTTCAACGCTTCTTCTTTTTCTCCTTCCGAGCGAGAAAAAAAACACAAGCGCAGCACACATGATCACACTGGTTTTTAAACAAAGGCTTTCAAAATGATGCAACTTAGTTCTTTGACTCCATGTCGCCTTTGTTGTTGACACCACGGCTCTGTGTTTCTTCTTAGTGATGTATCAAACCCCGAGAAAAAGGAGGGTAGGAATTGTGGATTATGGGATTTCAGCTGGTGGGAAGCAACTTTTGGGGCTGCAGAAACCCATTATGACCCTCAAACTCAGATTTATCGTACAAACGTTTGTTGCCGCTGCTTAGAAGCAGCACTGTCTCCGTCTTTGAAAGTGACCCGATCTTATCGCCGAGGTTGCTAACCTTTCACCGACATCTTATTGTTTGCTTGCAGCTTTCCTGTATCCCTGCAGCAGCAGCTTCTGCTCTGATTACTGACAACTGCAGCACATCATCCTCTGCAGCAGGAAAAAGGACACTTTGGAGTAAAATTCCACTCACGGTGGCGTCAGGATAAATTTACTGGTGGGAGTTCACCTTTTATCAGCTTCAGTTCTCAGACAGATTTGTACCGTCTTTTTTTTTTTTTTTTTTTTTAAATTCTGTGAAGTAAAAGAGCCTAAGACACAATTCCCTGAGGTGATAATGTGTATTTTTAGCAGCAGCTGAGCCTAACTATTGTTCCCAGAATAGGCTCGTGATGGACATACCCTAATGAGAAACAAGCCTAGTTGTAAAAGTTGTGTGTTCTTTCCAAACCCCGTGTGTGAGTCGGTCTCCAGCATAGACCCAGTAGGATTCCAATTTATCCAGCGCAGCTTGATGTCATTGTTCGATCAGCTCCGTGAGGAATGCGCCAAGGCTGGCTGATTCTGCCCTTCATCAACATATGCAGGAATAAAGTTGCAGGACACCCAGGGTTCTAGGTATGTCATGAATAGTGATTCTGTAAATAAATAGGAGAGGAGTCGGCTAATTCCGGTCCCAGCTGGCTGGGATGTAACATGCTAGATGTCCACGGCTGGAGGAGGGATGACAGAGCGGAGGTGAGGGTGGAGAGAGAAGAAGTGCAGCTGCAAAATCACCTCTGTGGCCCTGATTTGTCTTCCAACCCATCTCTGAGGCTCCCTCAGGAGGAGCCTGTGCTGCAGTCTCTACGCCGGTGTTTGTTCTTGCTTTGTACTCCTTCTCTGTACCTTCTCTCTCTCTTTACCTTCCCTTATACTTTTTCTTCCTCCAGCTTATCTCTCTTTCAATTTCATTCCCATCTTGCACCCTGTGTGCCGTGTACAGCCTTGAAATTTAAAGATTTTAGGACACACCTGCTTCCCTAATCACACACATATCATCACCTGAGGAATCCTGCATCGCTTCTCTCTGATCATCCTCCTGTGTCAGTGTCCCAGGTCAATAAAGATGGCATGTTGCAAAAAAAAAGAAAGAAAAAGAAGCAGCTCCAGAGATTGAGAGCTTTTGTTTCAGTACTTGTTCAGTCACTCACAGGAAAGCTGTGCTAATTAGATTTTGAGGGAAAAAAAGGCAAGAGAAAGTGCTGATTTTCAATTACTTCCAATATGAATCATTAGTCATCTAATTTGCTAATATTGGATTAGGTAGTAGCATAATGCGGCTATGAAAAATGAATACCTCCAGAGGTTTCCCCCTAGTAGGGCCTTCACATCCAGCTATGCAGTTGTGAGCTTTTGCCTCCATAGGGCAAAGAATGGAATCTTAAAGTGCACTGCTTTGAACCCAAAAAAGATAAATTCGATGTTTAGCGTGCTATTTATTTCTGTGTTTTGTCGTGTGCTTATACAGGCCACGAGATTCATTGTTGTTGGCCACGTTCGAGACAAATTCTCCCCTTTCCCCGGGATGTATGAGGAGCAGATTGAGCTTATCAATGTGACCCAGATAGATGGACGACAAGTGTTGCAGAGGTTGGTCTTGTTTAATTCCACTGAGTCATGGCCACTAAAGAGAAATGCAGACATTATAAAGAGATAGATCAGCCTCACAAGACTTCTGGCTCCCCTGAGAATTCACAGATAGCTGAGGAGAATCCTGTTAAGATCCTGGCAAATTACTCTTTCAGCTAGCCTCGAGGAATGTGCTGCTCCAAAATAAGAAATGCCTTCCTTAGCACTCATCGAGGATACATGATTCAGTGGTGATACAGCATAATGACTCTCACTCCAGGGGGCTGAAAAATGCTTTGACTGTGATGCTAACCTGTCCTAATAAATCTCGTGGCAACGAGTCTGTTTGAGCATGCAGCCGAGATGAATGGAGTTTAGTGCAAACTTTGCTTAAGGGAAGTAACACTCCAGCAGTCGGGTATGTTGTTCTGTCGTCTCAGCTTGCCATTATGTGAAGTGAAGAGAGCGCTCTCTTGGGGAAAAGAGTGTTCTTTTGTTTGACTCAGGGGCAAATAACCTCTGACACTAATGATGGTATTACTGAAACGCTACAGAAGAAATGGTGCAAGCCCTCATCTCCTCATCTGTGTATCCAAACTCCTACTGTTTGATCAGAACTCTGGCTCGCATTACACACAAGCAACCGGATCTCTGGCTGAAGTGCAAAAACAACAAGCAAACTTTCACGCTCAAAGTGAAGAGTCCTTATTTTGTTGTTTATTTATAGATTGTACAATATTGATCACATATGAAGGTGTTTCAGATATTACTGTCTCAGTTTTCTGCCTGTATACACCCGAACTATAAATTATTTATACACAACAAATAGAATAGAATAGAATAGAATAGAATAGAATAGAATAGAATAGAATAGAATAGAATAGAATAGAATAGAATAGAATAGAATAGCCACTTTACTGTCATTATTAACATTAACTAGTTGGTGCACATTTGGACGAAATTTCAGCGCATTAGCTCGCCATCAGACTGGTAAAAAAAAACTAAAATGTATGTATTAAACATCATAATATATGCAAACATTTTAAAGTAATGTTCTTTGTACATAATAAATGTTACGCACAATACGTATATGAATTGTGCAATTCACAGATGTACATTGAAAACAGGACCGAATGGATATATAGATGCATGTATACATACATAGAGAGAAGTGCATACACACTGCCCATCCAAAAAAAGTCGCACACTAATATTTCATTGGACCGCCTTTAGTCTTAAAATGACACATGTCTACCGTGGCATCGTTTTGATAAGCTTCTGCAGTGACACAGCATTTATTTCTGTCTAGAATTTCATAAATTTTCTACCAAGATCTTATATTGCTGATGGGAGAGTCAGACAAAGTCTTCTCCAGAGCATCCCAAAGATTCTCAGTGGGGCTGAGATCTGGACTCTGTGGAGGACAATCCATCTCCTGCTCCCTGAACCACTCATTCTCAATGTGACCCCATGAATCCTGGCATCGTCATCTTGGAACATGTCCATGTCATCAGGGAAGAAAACCTCCACTGATGGAAAGACCTGGTCATTCAGTACCTTCAGGTATCAGCTGACCTCATTCTTTGGAAACATAATGTTGGTGAACCTGACCAACCCCAGATCATAACTCTAACCCCCACAGGTTGGTAGGCTCTAGCCATGATGAGGGCATCACTTCATCTGCCTCTCTTCTTACCCTGATGCCCCCATCACTCTGGAACAGGGTAAATCTGGACTCATCAGACCTCATGACCTTCTTTCATTGCTTCAATCTTTATGCTCCACAGCAAACTGAAGCCTTTTTTTCTGATGAGCCTCACTGATCAGTGATTTTCTTAGGACTACAGCTGTTTAGTCCCAATCCCTTGAGTTCCCTTCACAGTGTGCGTGTGGGAATGCTCTTAGTTTCACTTTTCAACATAGCCCTGAATTTACTTGTTGATTTCCTACAATCATCTAACAGTTTGTTCCTGATTATATTTCTTCTTCGAAGTTGATGGGTCTCCACTATAGTTCAGGTTTTAAAATGCATTGGACGGTTCTTAACCTGATTTTAGTAGTTTCATCTCCTTAGTTGTTTTCTTTGCTTGATGCAGGCCAATAATTTGACCCTTCTGAAACTGATTAACATCCTCTCCACAACCACAGGTCTTCCAACATGGTTGTTTAAGAAATGAGAAGCTCCTCACTGCATCAGCTCGGGTTAAATAAGTTGTTGCAGCTGAAACATCTTCATCACTGCAGTAATTATCAAATGGAAGGCTCTTACCTATTTGGTTAGTTAAATCCAAATGGCGACTTTTTTTTTTGGACAGGCAGTGTAGATATGCACATATGTAGGTACATAGAAATGGATATACATGGAAAGATGCACCTGTAGATACTATGAGAAAATCAATGGGAAATACTTCAAAAGCTTTAACAGTTTGACATTAAATGTACAAGTTGGCTGGTAATTTTGCACAATCTCACTATGGAAAAATCGACTAAAATCTGCACCTAAATAAAATTTTTTTGAAACATACTTCAATTCCACTTCAATTCAGAGGGCTATATTACACATTTTACTCCACTATCTATCTGTGGATTAACATTTTACTGTATACATTTGGGTCAATGAGTCACCTTCAGCTACAGTTTCACATATTAATGCATCAGCGGTTATCATCCATCCATTCATCTATTAGCTATACCCATTTTACACTGCAGCAGCTTGTGGGGGCTGCAGCCTATCCCAGCTGACATTAGGTGAGAGGTGGGGTGCAAACTGGACAGGTTGCCAGCACATTACATGGCTTACACAGGGAGAAAGACAATTATGCACGCTAACGCCTACATCCACTGCCAATTTAGAACCGCCAATTAACCTGCCATGCATGTGCTTGGACTGTAAGAGGAAGCGAGAGAAAAACCCACACAGGCACATGGAGAACATGGAAACTCCACACAGATACTTACAGTTATTATTGTTTGTTTGTTTTTTTTTTTATCAAATATGCCATTTGGAAGCATATCGTAAACATAAGCACAGAATTTCCACATGCTGAAGGCAATGAGCGACATCAGCATTTATTCTGAGTCTTGTTTGTGGCTACCTGAGTCTGTACTGTAAAGGAAGTTCAACATACTCCACACATCTTTTCAGGGTTTCTGAACAACAATGAGCATCTTCACATGAAATGGTTGGTGTTGGCAAAAGGTGACTAGTCGCAAACATGGACAGGTCTAGAGGCACATATTTCTAATGGAAAAAGAAAATATAATCCTAAACCAATCTGAGGAGTTTAAAATGCAATACAGGCTAAAATCAATGCAGCTGCTAGCACCAAAGTCAGGAAGGAAAGCTGGCAACAAACTGCAATCTATGTGGAATATTCTGATTCATACCACTCTCCTACTGTGGATAAATTCCTTAGATGTAGGTTTCTTCATCAAGATACATGATTCAGTGTATTTATCGAGCATCACAAGACTGCACAATGGAATATACAGATGCAGTTCCTGAATGCAACTCACAAGAAAGGCAAATTATTTAGAAAATCAATGATGAAGTTATAAAAATGACTATTTTCATGGTGAAATGCTCTGATTCTTATGGAGTATAAGGCAATGGAAGCAAGTAAAGGACAAATACAAAAAGTCAAATTGATAAGTAGATTTTCTGCAGATCTTATATGGTTCACTAGTAGGCTAGAAGGCTTTAATCACTTTCTGTTTTTGGATCATATCACTCTATTAAAACAGCTTTGAATTCACTTGCAGCTTGAAAAACTCTATCCTTCCCCTCTCATTATCTGTGCACCGAGCTGCACGGGTTCGAGAGCGCATCCAGGAGAACAGATTGGTCAGTAGGACATTTTTTTGACACGATTGATTTGTTATCTCAAACAAAACCTGCCCTGGAGCAGGATAGGTGTTCAGGATAAAACCTATTAGGAGGCGATTCACCATCATAGCCCCAAAAACCCAGAATTGAACCAGAAGTTGCCATGGCAACCCCAAATTTGTAGTGCAGGCCTCTGATGAACATGTCTTTAGCTAGTAACAGCTATGTTTGCTATATCATCACCGGTGTGTCGATTAGTGATAAGCATGTACAGTACTGTGGCTTTTATTAGAGCTTCACCATGTTTTGGTTTCTGGTTTTGTTTTGTAGGATCACCTCCTGTGTATTTTTCTTGTGTTTCTCAGTGTGCAATCCATGTCTCTTTTCAGGTATGTCATGTTTTATTTTAAGCTACTTACCTCGCCTGTCCCTGGTGCTTATACCTCCTCCCTTGGTGTGTTTTCCCACCCTTTGATTGCTGCCTCCCCCATGATCTCTTCACCTAGTTTGCCCTTCTAGGTGTATATATATATATATATTCTTGTTTCTCTCTATTTTAGTTGCCAGTTTGTCTGTTTATATGCCTGTTTGTCTTTGTTCACTGGTTTCACTGTTTAGTTTTTTGAATCATTTTGTTTTACCTTGGTATTTAGCTTTAGTTGGTTATCTAGTATTTTAGCTCCCTGTTTTTATTTTTGTGTTTTTCTTACTATTTGGACTTTATGTATTTCATCAGCTTTAGCTAGCAAAGCTTATATTTTCGCTTTTAAATCCTGCCTCCTATGTCTGCCTTTGGGTCTTCTGCTACTGGAAATGAGACTGAATAGAGGTGTGCCAATGCTTTTGTTTTTAAGCATCGGAATCATAGATCTGTGAGATTATTTTTCAGTGGGGTCATAACCAAGAGGGACAAATTCAACATATGCTATTCATGTCATAGTCTCTAGTTTTGTGCATGATTTATTTCCTGTTTTATTTTGACATCCTCTTTCCTTGTGAGTCGCCTGTAATTTTACTTCCTCCCTTTGTCTGTTTTCCCTCCTTTTTTGATTGACCTCATTAGTTTCACCTGTGTCTTCCCTTCCCAGTCAGTTCTCTGCATAAATGTAGTCCTACATCTTGTCTCATCTTTTCTCAGTTTGTTTTGTTTGCTAACCACATGTTCACTGTTCACCGCTTCCTGCCTGGTTCTCTTCATTTGATTCTTTTTTTTTCTTTTAACCTGTTTTCCTGGATTCATTTCTTCAGTTACCTCGTGGATTAAGATTGGCTTTTCTTGGACCTCCAGCCAGGGTGGCTGGAGGTCATCTGCCTGGCTTTCTCTCCTAATTTAACCGTTTAAAAGCTTGTTTGTTGCACTTTGGTCCTTACCATACCTTCCCCTGACATTTCCTGTGATTTGTCAGTATAAAATCATTCATATTTCTGTGTTTTACCTCAGATATAACACTGAATGCAGCCGTTTAAGCATATTTTATATCTGAGTACTGCTTCCACAAACAATATCAAATGTCCTAAATCTCCTAATACTGAATCTCCTAAGGCCTGCTGTACAAAGCCAAAGTGTGATTTATATACAGAAAGACCCCCAACAGGAGAGATGGCAGACGATGTGGCACAGTGCATTATACTCTCTGATTAGGTTAGATCACAGACTACAGGAGGCTGTTAATTTTCAGCAGAGCTGCAGCATCATCTGCCTCAGCCACAAATTTATTTGAATAAGCCAGCACCACTGAGCAGCACGCAACACTCAGTAGCAAACACCAGCAATGGAGGTGCGATAATGAAAGTAAAACAGTGGCTGATAATTCCCATAAATTGTTCCTGATCCCACCGGTGGCTTCTCCACCAAAGCTGCCCACTATCTCACTCATCAGGACTAATGTAATGTACCAGACAGAGGAACACAACCTGTCTCTGGACTGTTAGCACCACTTTTTTTTGCAGAATGGGTTAATATCTCCTGAAAATGGTGAGGTTTGAGGCACATCTGTTCCGTTTCCAGCACAGAGAGACACAATGTTCCATCCTTGTATCACCAGCAGTAGTTATAAAAAGCTCCATGACGCCTAAACTCAGACTATATCTTTTTCGGATAATCAGTTTTTTTTATATAATTCACTCTGCCTCATGATTTCAATGTAAATCCAACCACTGTTCTCTGCTAAAGCAAGAGTGGAGGTGAAAATGTGCTTTTAGTATATTTAGCAGTCTGACAGCAGAATTACACAAAAACTGAGCTGAATTTCATGAAACCTGATTACGTCTCACTGACTTTTAGGTGCAAGTCTGGCTCAAGGAGTGGATTTGAGATTTTTATTTATTTTTTTTTTTTTTTTGCACTGTCCCTTTTTTTTAAAAAAACTGATAATAATAATAATAATAATAATAATAATAATAATAATAATAATAATAATAATAATAATAATAATTTCTAGCATCTCATTTCTGCACATCACAATCGTGCGGAAAGCATAACCCAGGCTTTAGGGTGAAGGCAGGGGACACAGTCTAAATTGTCCCCTGCCTTCACCCTAAAGCGAGGGCAGGCCTTCAATAGAGGTTATATTATCTATAGAGGAATTCAAATGTGTCAGTCTAGACATTGTTGATGTGGTAAATGATTATTCTAGCTGGAAACAGCTGATTTTTTTAACACTTTTTATTGAAATTTTAACATTATACAAGCAAACTTTGAAACAATATGGTGTCAAAACACAAAACAGACAGACAAGTAAACTAAAATAAATACATTTGAAAAGAAAAAAAATTAGTACAACAGACACACAACACTCAACATTCAGCAGTTCATCCCACAGCACCTTGTTGTTCAAGATATTCCAACAGCTGTTTCCATACATTTTCAAACTCCTCCGTTCTACCTCTGATCATGTGAGTGAGTTTCTCCAGTAAAGTACAGTATGCCATCTCCTTCACCCATACGCTTATCGGAGGAATGTCCATTTTCTTCCTAGATAAAGATATTGTCCTCCTGGCCGGCAGGAGTCCAAAATCATTCAGTGTCAATTGTTTTGAATTAACTTTAAAGTTTTCTGGATATATGCCTAAAGTACACAGTTTGGCTTGGAGCACTTTCAATTTAACTATTTGTGAAATTGTTTGAATGACTGTTTCCCAAAACCTTTGTATTTTTGGACATTCCCAAACACAGTGAATCAGAGTTCCTTTTTCTTCTGAGAACTTAATGCAGGTATCTGGAAGAAACAGCTGATTTTTAATGGAATATCTCCATAGAGGTACAGAGGAACATTTCCAGCAACCATCACTCCTGTGTTCTAATGCTACATTGTGTTAGCTAATGGTGTTGAAAGACTCATTGATGATTAGAAAACCCTTGTACAGTTATGTTAGCACATGGAGAAAAGTGTGAAATTGCCTAAGTGACCCCAAACTTTTGAACAATAGTGTACATCGCTTTGGATAAAAGCGTCTGCTAAATGAAAGTGAAGATTGATTTTTAGTCCAGAACAACAGATTTTTCAGTATAGTTCACATGTTCTGCTTCTTCACGGCACCACTAGTCATGCAAGTGCTGCAAGCAATCTCTGTATTTCCAACTAAATATCTCAACACAATTTATTCAAAAGTAATGGAGCATTGCCAAAAGAAGAAACCTTAAAATTCCACCTCAGATCCAGATCACTGTCTTAATGATGATAAAAACAACAAAATAGGTTACTGGCCTTGGTAGAGAACACACGTTCTGTTTGCCCTTCTACTGACAAATATGTGATAATTCTGAAAAAGAAGTGAAATGTTAGAAGCACAACAGGATAAAATATTGCTTGAAGGCAGCTGACACAAGTTCAACATCAGCATAACCTTACATTTACAAATATCACATTTAAATAAAGTAGTTTGCATCAAAGTGTGGAAAAATAATGTTACAGGCTTTTGAATACAAGCAGCCATGATGGATGAAAAACACAACTTGTGTGTCTTGCAAATGTTAGAATTAAAAGCAACATCTCACAGTTCACATTAGCACCCCTGTAAATAGATTTTATTCCCATACAGCATTGTAACGTAACTGTTTTGTGCTTGCAGCAATTAATTTCACATCCTTTGTGTCGGTGTGAATAGTGACATCACAGATATAACTATTTATGTACCTTTTTGTCGAGCTAGTGAACCAAATAGTGTTAATTTGTTGGCAGATGTGATGCAAAACACACATTTCTGTGATGTTCTCATTTTGCCAACACTGTGATATCTTGTGCATTGATTTATAGTCAAGAACGGCATTTTTTTTCTGTATAATTGGCACTTTTTCTCTGCTCTTTCATGGTGTCATGCTGGTGCTTACACAGTTATCACAAGTCAGAATTTCATGATAATGTTTCACAGCAAAGATCTCCTCAACACCAGTTATTTAAAGCAACACTATATTGTACTGTGTAGAGAAATGGTGACAATTTACTATTACTCAGTTTAGAAGATTGTGAATGTTCCAGCTAACAAAGAGATCCACTGCATAAAGCCGAGTGCTGGATTTTGGTTGCCTCTGTGAGTCTGTAGCGCTAACACTATTAGATTCCTGCTACCTTACAAAAGTAGTGTTGCCAATCTGACAGCAATTATCAGACACAGTAGTGTTGCATGTGAAAGTTGCACCGGCTCAGCACCCAGGGGTGTCCAAGAGTTACATCCTCCAGGTTTTTTGGGGTTTAAACTCAAGTTCTGTCGCATAAAAGCCGACACAGTAATTGAGATCATTGGTAAAGACAAATAAAAAGTGTAGAATATTACAAGGAAATGTTTATTTTTTTCTGTTTTTATGGATAATAATTGGTCTTAATAATAGTCTTGCTAAAGTCTGGTTTCACTGGTGTGTCTGTGGACCAGTGAGTCAGTTTGCACTGCAAGAGAGAGAGAGAGAAATTACAGGTGTGGACGCCGGGAATGAAAAGGATCCGGTCTGATAATGGGTTGAGAATGACACCTCGACTCCCCAGAGTGTCTGTCACAATGGCCGTTTTATACCCAGACCTGCACACACACACACACACACACACACACACACACACACGCACACACACACACACACGCACACACGCACAGGCACACACACACACACACACACACACTGCTACCTCTGCTCACTGCCAATATATTGAGCACTGGAAGGAAGTCATTAAAACGGCAATCAGTGTTTCTTAATTACTAGGCATTGCAGAACGATATTTGGTCTGGGGGGGCCGAGGGACAATTCTTAAACGTTCTGCTCCTTTTCAGTCAATTATGAGTGTTAAAGACTCGCCCCTCCATTTCCATTCCATTCAAAAAACAGACTTAATGAAAACGCCTGGACCATCCGAAAGCCCGGGCCTTGTTAAGTCACAACGTAATCAACAGTGGAACCTAACTTTAATTTGTGTGAGGGCTTTGCTTTAATTTTCTCCCACAAAATTGCCATCAATAATTTGCACTCTAAAAAAAAAAAAAAGCACACAGTCTAAGGCTGGACCAGCTTTGAAATGAGCCAGCCATGAATGTTTAAGCTTCACAGGGTAAAGACTCTCCTACTCAATACATGCAATAAGCATTCTTACACAAGAAGAGAAATAAGTCTTGACTTCACTTGCAAGTCAATGAGCCAGTTTGATTGAATATGGCCTGAGGGATAGCTGCATAATAAGGAGGCATGTCTTAAATATGGAGATTCTGCAGTGTTGTCTCTGTTTCTGCTTTCCCTCCTCACAGCTACTAATAAACATATTTTTTTTCCACATCACGAGAAGCATATATGTGTTCACGGTGACAGCAAGTGCCGACAGTCAAGGACACATTCCCATTAGACACTGTGTCTGCCTCTACATCACATTCTCACACTCGGTCTGCATCAACAGCCTCAGCAGGACGTTTGCCCATCCACACAGTGCTTATGTCCTGATTAGTGGTGGCACTTTCTGGGAGTGCCAGAGAGGACAGCTTGGACGGTTTGTTTGGAATAAATGCTCCTCTCCAGGACCAGAGGTTAAAAACCCATTTAGATCGTCGCAAATATTCTCAGAGTGAGTGTGATCTTCGCTGACAGAAGAGATTTAGAGCACCACTACCTCCAGCCTCAAGGGCTTTGGCAGCAGGGGTGACCTCACTGATGCAAGAATCAACATTTTTAAGAGGCGGTCAGGCAAATCAGCAACAGTTATTAGTACATTTATCTTTGGTAATGACACACATTACTGCAGTTGCCAGTCGTTTTTACCTGATGAGCGTGAGTCATTCAAATGAACCTTTAAACTGTCTGCTGTATAACACTATTCATTAGACACAAGTGGATTCAGTAGAAGTCAGTGCATCCCAGTGCAATATCACTTAAATGCCAAATGATTCAAAATTGTATCACCTCTCAATGATTGCGTTACTTTTAGGTTGACAATTTGCTCTTACGTGAAATTTTTAAAAATGTTACTATGTTAAAAAATACAGGCCCCACAGTGGGAGGTTTTAAGGGCATACTCAATCCTTGTCAGCATGGAGGATCCCAGATTCCTGGAGAGATGTTCTGCTCTTCTTCAGGGATAATATTTTTGGGGTTGTGATGCTACATATTTCCATAAAATACCCTAAAGGTGTTCTATTGGATTCAAGTGAGGCGACATACTGGTCCGGATCATAGATTTCACTTTCTTTTTTGTTTGCGTCCTCGCCTTCCTGGGATCTTTCTGCATGGGGTTTGCATGTTCTCCCTCTGCATGTGTGGGCTGTCTCTGGGTTCTCTGACTTCCTCCCACAGTCCAAAAACATGCTGTGGTTAATTGGTGATTCTAAATTGTCTGTAGGTGTGAATGTGAGTGTGATTGTTTGTCTCTATATGCAGCTCCATGATGGACTGGTGACCATTATCATGCTAGAATATTCCTCGTCCGACAAGTCTCTAAAGACTGGGAGTCACCTTATAAGACAGGCATCCATGGTACCATCTAAAAATGTTATCTTCCTAATGCATTTCGCACTCCATATCATCAAACCTCCACCTTTGTGCTTCACTGTCAGGACTATGCATTCACTGTGCTGTGATAGTCCTGGTCAGATTCACATCAAACAGGGAGGCCAAACTATTTCATCTTGAACATTATCTGACCATAAAACAGCTCCAAATATTTTTCAGGTTTCTTTGTGTGCATTCTAGCCAACTTTCACAATGCAGTTCAGCGCTGAAGAGCAAGCAAGGGGTTTTTGCAAGCAAAGGGAGGCTGATGTTATGCAATGTCCTTCACGCTGTCTGAGCTGTCAGAAGACTCTAATTTCCACTGATAACCGCTGTGTCAAGTCTGAAGTACTTGTCCTTGTTTGTGTTTCAGAGCTAGATTGTGAAAGTAGTACACTGTTGGTGGCATCTTTTTAGCAGGACGACCACTGTGACTCAGATTAGTGGTACTAAGGCTCCTGATATACCTCCTGATTACTGCTGTAACTGTGTTTTCACTGTTGTTAACCAATCTTTCTGTATTATTTTCCATGTTTGCGAAGTCGCACAATAGGATTTTGAAACTTCTTTGGTTATTCGTTTCCATGATGTCCATGATGTAGACATGCTTATAGCAACACAACAGAAGAAAGTCTGGTTTTCAGAGTTAATTTTAAAATCATGTTCATGAAATCAGGCTAACTGGAAATCACAGGTTCTTAGTTTTGTTTTAGTGATTACAGGTTTTCTAACTTGCATGTTAGTGATCACTTTTGATGTATTGAGCTTCTCAGGCTTTTCTAGACTATGGTAGCCTTTGTAAAGTATCCGTTTTCGGGGGAAAAATGTATTTAGACAGATACAGGATAAATATCATAGGCCAAATTAGAAAGAATGCAACTATTTTACGGATAATGCAATTTAAAATAGTTTAATCTTTTAAGAATTTTGCACAGTGGTGTACTGAAGTTGCATACTGTATTATTACAACAACTTTTACATGAATTAAATACTATTGTTTAGATCAGTTTAATCACATTTGCACCACCTCTTCCAGTGGAAGCTGTAAAGGTCAGCCATTTAAGCATTACCTTTAGCTTTATGTTATAACTAACAATCCCTTCATTACTTTTAGTTGTTAATGTAATTTTAGACATCTCTGTTCACTTGATATCTAGTTTTGTCACGCACTCCTTGCATTATTTCATATTCCACAGTTACACCTCAATCAATAATATTTTTTCACTTCTTTTTATCAAATTGCAATTTCTATTTTGTCAGTTTAGCTTAGCTGCTCTGCAATCTTTCCATGTACCCTCTGGCATTGCAGAGGTAAAATGTCTCCTGGCCCCTCGATAGAAATCACTGCCTTACAATTCCACAGCTGTAGCATAAATGTTTGATATTTGGAGGCAAAAACATCACAATTTCGGAGAAAATGTTTGACCCAAAGAGACCTCAAAAGAGCTTTGAACCTCTCTGCCGAGCCTGTTGGTTTTCAGCTTTGCTGCTGTGTTCTGAGTGGTGTTGCTAGAAGTAGCCCTTGTCTCAGCTTGTTTACTCTCTTTTTCAGTTGCTTCGGATTAGAATGAACACCAGCCGGGCCCTGTCTGTTCCCGGCATGAGGTCATTTTCACAAAAAAGTCCGAGCATCTCAGCATCTGAACTCCTCTGGAGATGAATACATGAATGTCCAAACACCCTGTTCGAAAAATGCTGGGAGTCAGCTCTGTTTTCTTGCACATTAGGCAAGGTCAAGGTGTAGTCTCATGAGGGGGGAACGAATCCTGAAACTTCATGAAACTCAACAATAACGCTAATAAGCCCAGATCTCTTCCAAGGATACTGGGAGCTTCTAGAAGAAAAAAAAACTGATAAACGCCTATCAAGAAGTTGTTGAATTATTTATCGCCTCTGCTCGGCTGTCAATTTGTTCCTGCCATTTTGTTTTCGCTGTAAACGAAATCTGTTTGAGCCACAGACAGAATTCAGACGAATCGGGAGCAATATAAAAAGAGAAGGATTAGGCCTTGCTTTTGTTTGACTGGGAGTTTTTGTGCAACATTACCAAAGCCCCTCAGCAAATAGAATCATCTCCCAATAAGCGACTGGCAAACAGCATAGGCTTTACAAGATTTAATTATGCCTAATTGTATCTCTTTCAGCGGTGGTCCCCATCAATCAGTCTGAGCTGTTTTCAGTCTCTTATGCATATTTAAATAGGCAGAATCCTGATTCTTTGATAATGATGAGAGGATGGGAGGGGAAAGAAAAGTATTGTCGCTTATATAAGACTGCCGCAGCTTCTTTACTCCACATATCAAGGCAGTGCTAGCTGTGGCTGAGTGTGCCATTGATGTTGTTGTGTTTGATCACTGGCTTCCATCACCAGCATTCTGCATGATGCAACCACCAAGAAAGCACAACGCTGCAGCCCGTGGCTTAAAGAGTGGCACACCACCGACAACAAATGTCACGGCATCTGCCCTCCAGACTGCTATCTGCAAGCCTGTCTCACAGCCTCTGCTCTCGGTGTCATCTGTGTCCGCCTGTGAATGATGTCCCCTTAGACCGAGCCTCCCATCCTCTCTCTCCGCACGACCACAAGATTAGTTCCACCTCCTCTCACCCCCTGAAGTGCTCCTCTAAAGGGCTTAAGCTGCTTTATCTCCCCTCTGTTTATATTTACCAGTATATATTTGTGGAAAGTGTGGGATGTGCTGACCTGTTAGTGCTCTTTATGAAATCCTGGCAGGTGCCTTGAGTTTTGAGAATCTCCGGCACGCTGTCGCCCTTGATGATGGATCAGCGGCAAACGGCTGCTAAAGTGGCACTAATAAATGGGAGATCCGTGACAAATAAGAGTTTTATTCTACATGATTTTACAGTCTCTCAGAAGCTGGACATGCTGCTTTTAACTGAGACTAATGCTTTTAACTTGACTCCAGCCTGATGAGAGCCATCAGTGAACAGCGGGGGGGAAAACTGGAACCCTGAGCCAAGAAGAGGGTTGAGGCCTCGGAGCCTGCTGTCATTTTTAGTGATTGTTTTTTAACTGACAGGGCAGCAACTAATTTTTTATCCAATTAACTACCGACAGAGCACTGTTATATTCTAGAAAATAAGTGCAAATGCATCTGTGTAAGTTTCCGGATCCTTAGCTTTTGTCTTTTACCAGAAGATTTTATCTGAACAACAGATAAACAAGACTATGAGGCTGCAGGATACTTCAAAACAGCAATGCTTTGAGCTAGACTATAACATTAGAGGGCTGCACAACAAAGTGAAAGTCATGGGTTAGCGAGGCATGTTGAGCCTGAAGTTTTTGGTGTGACAAAGGTGGCCCTCTTTTAACCTGCTAGATCACCATGGTAACTGATGCTGGACAGCTAACCCACTCTAGAGGAGGCTCTGTTCAGAATCTGTGATTTAAATCAGCTGTAAGAAGCACCATCCTTTCATCAGTTCTTTTCCTGATCATATTCCTTGGGAGCAATGAGGGAATATCTTATATCTGCAAACCTGTTGAGCCTTGCATAGTAATCCAACTGTACAAAGCCATGAACTGCATGTGTTGCCATGGGAACCTATATGCATTGGTTGGTGATGCAGAAAATGCATCAATATGTGTTCATGCTTGGTCCTGATTTAATAGTTTTGCAGCTAATAGAACACAGATTAGAAAATCGATCAGTCCATTGGTATTTATTACAGAGAATATTCAATCAATAACATTAATTTCACTTTGATTTAGCCAAAACCTTAACTGATTTCCACATATTTTTCATTATGGGACAGTATCAGACCCAAATGTATGTTTAAATGAAGTGCACTGAGTGGTAAAATGAATAATAACTTACACAATTTACAATTTTCTAATAGGATTCCTTTTTTTCTCACTCGTCATTTGTTTTGTTGTTGTTTTTTTTTTGCCATTATAAATGTTATATTCCACATAGGCCTCCATTATGGCCTATGTGACCAACATGGTCACCTTGACTGAAGTGGGCAGCACCTGATTGGTTCATTATGTGTGGAAGAAGAGTCAAAAGTCCTCTTATTGGAGCTGCTTTCCATAGAAAGTTGATAACCACCATCATTGTGGTAGACTGATTGGGGTTTTGGGTTTTGTTGAGCCTGCTTACACAAAGAAAGCCTGGCTATAATAAACTTGCTTCATAGTAAACCCCTCAGAACTTTCTCACAATAGTTTTGCCACATTCTGGTCTGCTGATGTTTTCTCGTTTCTTACTTATTATGCTGTGTTTTGTTTTTAAAAAATATTGACATTTTTCTCAGTTCAGATATCTTCACTTTCTGTGCACGTGTTTCCACCTGTATCATCACCTGCCATCATTAGTATCACCTGCATCCAATTACCCCCTTCTTCTCATGAGTATAGTGTGTTCCCTTTCCCCTGTGCTGGTTGACTGTGTTCTAGTGATTTCTTCTCATGCTCTCTTTGTTGTAGTTAGATCTTGCTTCTTGTGTTTTGGACTCTGCCCTTACTGAGGGTTTTTGGACAGTAGATTGATGGACTGATTCTTTGTCTACCAAACCGTGTAACAGACCTTATTTGTCAACCTGTCTGAGCGTGGAGTTGTGTATTTTAGTCTAAAGTCTGTTGGAACCAGCGTTACAGGCAGTGTAAACATGCCACACAAGCTTAGCATTTACTAGTATACTATGAGAGTGTCTTGTGGCTTCTGGTACTGGGTCTGTTAGCAACAAACCTTTTGGGTCCTGCAGGTTGCCGTGTAGGGCCTTCAAGGATTGGACTTGTTCCATTACATCTCAAGAACGCTCACTTGGCTTGAGAAATGGGGAGTTTGGAGGCCCGGTCAACATGTAGGGCTCTTTGTTGGGTTCCTTGAGCCCTTTCTGAGCAGTATTGGTGGTAAGGCAGAGTGCATCGTCCTGCTGGGGGAGGCTGTTACTATTGGGGTACACTTGGTCTACAACAGTGTTTTGGTGGGTGGTAAAATCAACATGAAAGCCAGGACTCAAGATCTCCCAATAGAACATTGCACTGAATGAGGCGATGAATTTTATTTGCTTCACAAGTCAGTGTTTCCAATGTTGTGGCTGATCAGTGTTTACGATGTTAACTATCAGTTCAGGCAGCCAGATCATGTGAATGAGATTATTATGTACTGTTTGGTGTCATTATGGCATTAAACTCAGCAGGGAGTGCTTCCAGTACCAGTGGATGTTGGGGTTTAGCGAAGGGCAGCAAGTGGTGGCATAGCTGCTGGGTTAGAGGTGCACAAAGCAAAAAAGAAAAAAAAAAGGAGCAGAGCACTGACAGTTTAACTACACCGCCATGATTAAATGGGCTCATTTTTGCATGTTAAGGGAGCGAAGGGATCACCAATTTATCCGTAGGGGCTCATGAATGTTTGCACCAATTTTCTTGCCAATTCATCTGATTAGTATTGAGACATCACTCCAAACCACAAGTGTCAACTTTATGGTGTCACTAGAAAAAATATATAAGGAATTTGTGCAGGTGTTACATTTCACTAGATGAGAAAAAAATAGGAAAGATAAAAAGTCGGAGGATCTGCAAAGTTATTAGGCCTCATTCTCCGAGGAACTGTGAATATCAGTATCAAATTTTATGGTAATCTGTCCAACTTTCGCAGCAATATTTAAAAAGAAAAATGTCAACCTAAGAAGAGTCAAGGGATCGTAAAAGTCAGTGAGATTTATTCTCTCAGGATAATAAATGTTACTTATGTTATTCCTGGACTCAGTTCATCAGATATTAGTTTGATATTTTCCGCTTAATTGGGGTTAATTGCGAAATCTTCGGGGGGGGGGGGGGGGTTGTTTCTGAAACTCTTTACTTACTCCTGTTTGTCAGTGGAAACCTAAGCTAATATGTTTTCTTATGGTTTGTTTTGCCCCCTGTGAGCATGTCTCAGTTTATTACACCCTCCGTAAACCAACAAACAAGTGCAGACATGCAGGCGGCTCGGCTCTCTGTCAACCGCATGTAACTGAACTCAGCAGTGCATTGAGCATGAAGTAACTTATCATTCCTGCTTTCTTCCTTTCTTTTTTTCTCTCACAGAGCCTCTAAATTAAATTTGCTTTTCCAGTGAATTGTTTTAACTTCAATCTTCCGCATAATAAATATTCCTCCATCACATGGCAGCTGATGTCATGAGGAGGCGGGATATGAAAATGTACTGCTTTTATTGCTACAACTGCACTACTTGTCATCGAGCCCCCTGAGCAGCTCCAGCAGTCTAATGATACTGGCACACTTATCCTGTCACATTTCGAGTTACTGACATTACCAAAAAAGAGGAGAGACAGCGGAGAGTATTTCTCCTGCGACGACAACTTACGCAGCCATTGCTTTCTTGTTTCATGTGCGGGGTTGGAAATGATCCGCTGTGGGAACTGATGGCCGGCGTGATATTTCAAAAGGTTACGCTGCATCTTGCTCAGCGATTGTTTTCCGCAGATTTATATTTGTTTAAAGGGGGGTTGTGGTTGTCAGCGATAACAAATGCACTGACAAATAACTGGGCAGCGTGCCATTTGGAATTCATTTAGCAAGACAAGGTAGAGATAAAGGCGCCACCCTGACTGTCTGCAAGCGACACTTCGTAAATCAGAGAACAGCACGGATGAATTACGCCGGTGAGACAGTCTCTCCAGTGAAGGACAACAGCAGTGTGTCTATTTACAAGCAGCTGGCCTGCAGCACAGGTCACTCCTTCCCTTTGTGTCGTTCTCGAAAATGGTACACCGGGCCATGATGCACGGAGTAAAGAAAAACCAACGATTCGGAGTGTCATTTAGCTGATTTAAAGCCACGCAAAGGCACTATTTCAGCAGCTTTGTCTTATCACTCATTACTATCCTGCCAGATTTCCTAAATTAGATAGGAAATAGGCTAGCACAGGGTTGCTTTACAGTCTTGCTGATGGATATCAAATCAAGATTTACAACTGTTCATTCTGGTGGATAAAAAAAAGAGGAATCACAGCATTAAGATTTAACTAATAATTGCTGTATTGTTTTACAGCGGTGACACGGATGAGTAATAGCGTGGATCTATCCCAAATCCATTCAGAGAAATCCCATTAAGAACGTGAGAGATATGTTCAAATTTATTATCTGGAATGATGAATTTGTTTTTCAGAGGAGAGAATGTGTATATATAGAAAACCAAGTCTATTTTCTCCATTAATATACAGGAGAAAACAAACGGCTTGGTTTGACATCAAGGTATTCTGGTGAATACCAAATATGTTTACAAACCTTTTTATGAAATAATTTCCCCATGAATAGTGAAAGCCAGTAGGCTGAAACTGAAATATATCAAGGGGACGAGCAAAGGCTCATCGTGAAGTTGATTTCACACGGATACAACAGGGACTCATTCAACCGCTCAGTGGGTTTGATCAGAACTGATAAGAGTCGTCCGGATATATGCCAGAATTTCGTTTTTTTTTTTTTATTGTGTGCTAGTGCTGTCATAGTCCAAAGAAAATGCTCCATATAAATGACATGACTTCAGTCTAATAAGTTCAACTTTATTACCTGAAACTGACCAGGCCAATAGCGACTTTCCTTACTGAGGAGTTGGCAACACAGACGTAAGTGTACTGGGAGAGAAGCAAGGGAATCGTTTCCTCTGGAAGGCAGTGCACGGGGTTTTTTTTCTTTTCTGTAGCTATTTTTGTTTCTTTTTTCTTATTTTTGTAGATTTGCTGTTTGCTTTTTTTTTTTAAATGCAAATAAACTGCTTACTAAAAGCAGAAAAGCAGGTTCTAACAACATTTATTACAGTCAAAAATATTGTGTCTATAGTTGATACATGAGAGAAAAGCTGGTAGAAAATAGGCAAGAATAAATAAAATAAAATATTTATTTGACCACTCAGTACATTGTTAATGCAGCTGCTTGTTTCTAACATGACAGCTGCACATTAGAGCTCTTAAACTTTGTTAATTTAAACATGACATGAATAAAGTGCATCCATATCTAACACTCTCCCATAATAAAAGAGCTGTGGAAATTAGTTTTTGGTCAAATCAAAGTAAAATGAATGTTGCTGATTGGCTATTCTATGATAAATGCTAATAAATTAATCCGTTTTCTAATCAGCTGCATTACCTGCAGACTAAAACATAACACACAAGCAAAACAACATATTTATGCATTTTCCACATCACTTACTGCACGGCCTCGTTCTGTAGCATCACTAATGTACAGCTCGACAGGTTTGCAGATGTAACGTGTTCCCTCGGCTGAGAATCTATATCACTCAGAGAGAATATTCTCCGGAGAAGAACCGGTGGAAGGCTTCTTCCTGAATCTCCTCCTGAGCAGGTTAGCTGTGCAGCATCAGTTACCATGGTGATGTAGCAGGTTAAAATAGACCTTCATGACATTAGAAACTCTGGCTTCAGGCTCAGCACACCTGCTAAAACATTAATCTCGCTTGCAGTGCGGCCCTCAGGTCAGCTGATGAGGTTTGCCGTAATAGTAGCAGGATCGTTCTGATTTTGCCCATTAGTATTTTTCATGATGTAGTCTGGTAGCTGGAGGGAGATCCCTTAATCTTAAGCTTGTTTTCGGAGCTGGTTTACTGTTTCTCCAGTTACTGGAGACAGATTTCAGATGAAACGACACCTGACTTACCTGAAAATCTTGTCAAATTTGATGTCAGTTAGTTAGTCAACTCCCCAAATAACTGATTTGCTGAACTTCTGCAGCACAATATGTGGCTAAAATCTGCTTTATAAAGCAGAATAAGCATCCATCTACATGTATTTTGACATTTATTTCAATGAAAAGTGTGTATTTATTGCACATGGCACATAATGTGTGCATCTACACCAGATTTATGTCTCTTATATTCAAATAAACAGTGATTATGCATCTTTTCTTGCCTATTGCAGCATCACTTTTCCTCATTAAATCCAGATTCATGCAGATTTCATACAATCTGTTCAGCTGATGACATGAAAACAATGTT
This sequence comes from Amphiprion ocellaris, assembly GCF_022539595.1. Classification (NCBI taxonomy): domain Eukaryota; kingdom Metazoa; phylum Chordata; class Actinopteri; family Pomacentridae; genus Amphiprion; species Amphiprion ocellaris. The sequence continues at coordinate 37,312,115 of NC_072771.1, forward strand.
CCCCCTGCACTCTTCATCCCTGCTGATAAGTGAAATGTAGCTACATGTATTTACCAGTGTAACACAGATAGCTGTTTGTTTTCAAAGTAGAACTTCAAAGGGATGTTTTCTCTGATAAAACAGGAGGATTACGGCCATCAGTGGTCACCTCCATAGGCACACAATCTGTCAGCTGAAAAGCAGAAAGACGAAGATGGCATCCAGAAACACAAGATGGATTCATATCTCTCCCCACTGTGCGTCTGTATTATGCATGCAGAGTCCAATATTTAACTATGCTGGAGGAAGAAAAAAGCAGAAATGTGCTGAGATATGCAGAAACGGCGGTGCAGCTTGTAATATTTGTGACATGATTTATTTCGACTGATGGAAGAAGAAATAAAAAAACAGTTTTTAATGCAAAAAAAGTATCGTTACTGTCGTGGAGATTTTCTTATCTTTCATCATTTTGGCACCACTTTGTCGTCATCTACTGTGTTATTAGTCTACAGAGCATGTTGTAATGTATTATTCAAAGTCACCTTAGCATCTCTGTTTACAGAAGCTGGTTCTGTTTGACACCCCCTCGGGATTAATAAAATATCTATCTATCTATCTGAAGCGCTATTGGTTACACGCCTTGTCAATACGTCATTGTAAAGTTGGTGGCGAATGATTTCGTCTCAGGAGATGTTTCCTGGTCTGTCTGGGTTTTTGTGTGTGTGTGTTTGTGTGTGTTTGTGTGTCTGATAATTGCTGGCGAGCTCCCCGACATGAAGTGTTCAATTTACTGAGTAGAAACTCGTAATTTGTACTAGAAGGGAGAGTGAAATCTTTAATTTTATCCAATAAGAGGATCAATTGAGGTCAGCAAGCACTAGGCGTAAACTGCCAACTGAATAAACATTTATTTGGCGGTAAGCTCTTAATATATAACTGCAATTAAATGGCGGGTTCTTTTGTTTGTGTTTTTATTCCTTGTCGACTACAGCATAAGTGTCTGCTCTGAAAATCATTTGACTTGTGTTCTTTGAGAAGAAGATCAGAGGCCAAAAGGGAGGAAATGTATATTTTATTATGGCAACAGTAGTCTTGAATTAATTAGACAGAATGCTACTATTCATCTGTGTTAGAGGGATGAATTATTTCTATATATCAAACCCAATCCTGTGTAAAGCACAAATCCTGCACAACTCACAGAAGCTTTTCTCTAAAACTCTCGTTTTTATCAAACTTAAAAATACGAAAATATGTGCATGCACCTGAGCTTGCAGCACAATCGACTTTACACCTGTTAATGCACTAAAACCAGGATCTTCATCTTCAGATTCTCTTTTCTCCTGGAACACTGCAGTCACATATCAACACCAATGTATCCCCCTAACAGCTACCAGCCACCTCCTACTCTTTTCCTATGCAGGTCTCAGAACAAATGCACCTTTCAGCAGTCTGACTGTACACACTGCAGGGGCCACTTACATGATGGATTAGGACTCAGAAGAAAGACATAAGTGGTTTAAGTGGGCTTGAAGTTATTTTTACATTGCTTTGTTTCAGCAGCTCAGATTTTCAGTCAAGGGGGTTGGAAGCAGAGTTGTCTAAGCCACAAAAAATCTAATTTTATATCATTAATGCCAATTTTGGTGAGGATTTCTGTCCGAGTTTAACAAATTAGCATTGAGCCCCTAACAGGAGTTTTTCAGAAATACCTGCACTGGAGTAGCCTCTTTGTCTCCCAAGAAAACAGCTCTGTATAAGGTTCTTAAAGAGTAGTTCCTGTGGTCAGAAAATGCATAAAGCTTCAGGTCATCCTAAAAAGGCTTGCAAGTTCCTGAAGTGGAAAAGTGTTGGAAAGATGATATCAACCAAAAACAGAAATTATTAAAACAAAAAGGAGCGTTTCTGACATTTCCACCAAGCCATGTTTTTTTTTTTTTTTAATTTAATGATTATAAAATGCAATGATAATGCATTTTGGTTTCACGGGGTAGTTCTTGCAGTCAGAAAATGCAGAGACTTTCAAGCTGCCCTAAAAAGGCCCTCAGGTTCCTAAAGTGGAAAATGATCAAATGTTTAAAAGCTGTTTTCAATCAACAACACCTACAACAAAAACAGGCAACATTTTCTTCCTTTTAATGTTTCAACAGATTATTAATACATTTTGATTTTGTGATCAACAACACCACAATGACCTTTTTTCTTTTTCCCTTTTTTTTTCTCTTTTTGCTACACTGACCAATACCTAAAAGTGATTTTAGTTGGCTTGAACGGTTGGACGCCCATCGCTGTTTTCACCGCTGCCGGTCAACATGAGCACCACATGAGGCAGAATGACTTCAGTGACCAGTCAGCACTTCAAAAAGAACAAATCATGTGAAAACAGAGAACAAAAGTTAATTTGTGGGATATGAGCATGCATGATTAAAGGTATTTTGACAGTTTGACTTTGGTGAGACGCAACATGACTGAGTCCCAGATGAAGGTAAGAGATGAGGACAAGACCCCCAATTTAAAATTAATTGTGCAGTGGTGTAACAAATAAATTAGACATGTCCCTACATACTTTCTTTGGACCTAATTGCACTCGATTTAAGTGGAAATAACAGCAGGTCTGGCGATGTGAGAATACACCAGTCTGGACGCTGCTGTTGGTGGTGGAGCAACGTTATTAGCAGATGATCCAGGTGAGGTGGCGATGTGGAGGAAGAGGAAAAAAGAATTACAATAAATTCAAAGACAGGGGTCTAGGAGCTGATTGGCTTGAAGAAGAAAGGCTGGTAGATCATTGGATGAGAGAAGTATCAGCCAAAATTAGTCTAAAATCTTTTTAGTTGAGGTTTCTGACAAAAAACAACTAAAACTTATTTTGAAATGCAGACAAAAAAGCCATCAGGAGGTGATATTGTGCTTTCTGAAAAACACGGAGTTACATGAGTTGATTTTTAAAGAGATCAGCAGAATATCTGTCTCTAAACTCTGTGTAAAATGCAATGTAAACCTGAAAATGAAAAATGCATTTTCAATTCAGAAATCAAAAAAAGGACTCATATGAAACATGTTTTTTAAATTTGTAAATGCTATGAAGATATTCACAAATGCGCATAATTTATTTGTAAAATACCTGAATATTTTCACAATTATTTTTGTCATTTATGGATCTTGTTGTATTTGCAGATGTATATTTTATTTACAATATATTTTTGTGAGCTTAGAATTATGATTTTTATGTATTTGTGAAAAGTGGTTTATATTTCTAAATCACATATCTACACATGGCTCATCATTCTCTAATAATGAGACAAATCTAAAGTGATAGCAGTGACTTTGAAATTGAGATTGAAATGATTTTGGCAGAGTTGCACTAATGTTTTGGAGACAGATCATGAATGAACAGATCCTCCTTATTAGACTTTTTATGGAGCTGATGTAGCATGTAGCTTTGTTTAGCATTTGGAGACTGGATTTGATGAGCTGTAATTACAAATATTGTATTTTGGAGGAGGTTCTTTTCAAATATAGCATTGAGAAACACTCCAAAACATATAAAAGCAAACCCATGAAACAGAAAACAGCCCAAATATACTGTAAATTATCAAGTAGATGGAGTAAATTAGGCCAAATGTGTTAAAAATTGCAGTTTTCTGTTCATGACAAACTACAGTGGCCACGAAAATAACAAAATCTTTCCGAATCAGGTCAGTCCTGAAGACAGTTTATGACAACAGACTCTTTTGAAAGTCACCCGGAGTATTTCATGTAGGGCAAGAGAAAGTGGCCGGCTTTATTTCCCGCGCTGAGTGGCAGATACCCCACAACGCTTCGCTGCACTCGGAGCACTTCGACTGTGGGCCCAAGCATGTGGCCTTGATTTAGGTGAATGGGCACATCCAATTTATATTCAAGCAATCAGCAATCGCTCACAGAGACACATGCACACACACAATTGCCTCGACTCTCTCTCTCTCTCTTGCCTGGCAGCGCTCATTACAGACGAGTGAGAGGAGGAAACGCCGAGACAGGAGAGACCCCCAAAGATATGAGGGAGATGGACTCCCACACCGAGGCTGCTCACTCCACGCCAGCAGTCAGAGAGGCAGTGATCCTGGAAGCGGCTGCATGGAGCTGGCTCACTTCTGCCAGGGAGGTCTGGAGGGACAGGCCCCCAGATTCCAGACCTCCGTGGCCCCTTGGCCCCCTTGTGCTCATGCAGTGCAGAGCAGGTGCTGAGTACTGCACAGGACTTCAAAGGAGGCAATAACAAGAAGAGGTTGGGGTGCACAGGGAGGTAAAGCAAGGACAGGCTGAAGAAAACGTCACTAAAAAAAAATTGTGGAGTTGCAGAGTTTGAAGATAATTCTCATTTAATTCACATTATGGTAATCATTTGTACATTATACAAGAAATATAATAACAAATGGAGCATCGTCTGCTGCTCGCTGCCTTCTTCAGGGGACTTATTCAGCTGTTTTTCACATTCTTGAGGACCAATTCCATCTTGGACACCATCTGTTTGACCCTCTAGCCTCAGGTAGATGCTTCAGGTTCATCAAATTACAGACAAACAGAGTGAAAATCAGCTTCTAACCCAGAAATGAACTCTGCCAAACACACACGCTAACTGTCTGGGTCTCAGTATCTACCAGCAACTTAACTACTACCTTGTGCACCTTGTGTTTACATTTTAAGACGTATTTTTCTACTTATACTACCGTTCAAAAGTTTGGGGTCACTCAGGCAATTTCATGTTTTCCATGAAATCGCGTACTTTTTTTCATGTGCTTTGGCAATGCTCCATTATTTTGAATAAGGAGTGTTGAGAAGATGTTTCCTTGGTAATATGGAGTTTGTCTGTAGCACTAGCATAACTAGTAGTGCCAATAAAGAGTAGAAAAAGTGCAAACTCTACTGAAAATCTGTTTTATTGGAATAAAGATCAGTTTGTACAGTTTCATTTAGCAGATGCTTTTATCCAAAGTGATGTAAAAGTTTGTAGTCACTGAGGCCACCTGTTTGCAGCTACCTGTGTCAGGGCCCCCACCTCCATCCCGCCTCAGCTCCCACCTGACCTCCTTTTCTCCTCTTCTCTCTCTCTCTCTCTCCCTCTGATGCCTGGTGGAGCTGCTCTCCACAGCTGCTGATACTACTAATTATCTGTCATCCACAGAACTCCGGGCAGCTGTGGTGAGGCACACCTGACAATCATCCACGCAATAAAAGCCGGTGTCACACTCCACCCCCTGCCAGATCGTAAACTCTGCTGTAGCAGTCAGTTCACTCTAGCCGTCTTGTTGTACGTGTCACTGTTGAGAAAGCCTTGTATTAATCCTGTCTTCCGTGGCTAGATCGCTGTCCAGCTGCCCCGTTCTCCAGCCCAGTTTACCCCCTGCAGTCTCCAGATTCCCCTCCCGACCGGACCTCTCTCCCCAGACTCATTCCCCCCCTCCTGCTCCTGAACCACCGACCTGTCCCTGGAAGTCCCTGGAAAAATCCTGCCTGCTGCGCACCTCTGTCCCTGGAAAACCCAGCCTGCCGCCTCCCTGGAACGAGACTCTCCTGCCCGCTCTCTGCTGCCAACCAGCGTCCACCACCGAAGACACCAACCTGGTTCCTGGTACCGTCACCCCCTCTCCTCCGTCACTTCCCCTGTAGTTAGTCACTTAGTTTCTTCACACTCCCTAGCCCCCCTCATCACTCCATCCTGAATTATTCTTTGTACAATAAACCCATCTTTGTTCCAGTCTCTTCTCCTTTGTGTGCTCTGTACTCGGGTTCAACCCCCTCGCCTTAACAACCTGAGGCCTGCACTGTAAAGGAAGTTCAACACACTCCGGACATCTTTTCATTATCACAACTGCAGTCAGACCAGGGTTTATGAGCAACAATGAGCATCTTCACATGAAATGGTTGATGCTGGCAAAAGATGAGTAATTGCAAACATGGACAGGTCTAGAGCCACCTATTTCCAATCAGAAAAAGAAACTATAATCCTAAATCAATCTGAGGAGTTTAAAATGCAATATAGGCTAAAATCAGTGCAGCTGCTAGCACCAAAGTCAGGAAGGAAAGCTGGTAACAAACTGCAATCTATGTGGAATATTCTGATTAATATCACTCCCCTATTGTGTATAAATTCCTTAGATGTACACTACTGTTCAAAAGTTTGGGGTCATCCAGACAATGCCATGTTTTCCATGAAAGCTCCCACTTTTCTCCATGTACTAACATAACTGCACAAGGGTTTTCTAATCATCAATGAGCCTTTCAACACCATTAGCTAACACAATGTAGCATTAGAACACAGGAGTGATGGTTGCTGGAAATGTTCCTCTGTACCTCTATGGAGATATTCCATTAAACATTTCCAGCTACAATAGTCATTTACCACATTAACAATGTCTACACTGGATTTATCATTCATTTCACATAAGGATATTTCTAAGTGACCCCAAACTTTTGAACGATAGTGTATGCATACAAACCAAAAAACAAATGTACAGTTTATATCATAGTGGAATCCATAACAGCACTAACTTTATCTGAGGCTGAATCAACTAACACCTCTCAAAGAGCCTCAACAAAAGCCCTGTAAGCTTCACAGAGAGCTGTTGTGTCTGTTTATAGAGCATAGATGTTTATGCCTGAGATGCTTGCTAGGTGCAGATGTTCAGAGTTGTATTTCTAAGACTTTGAATAGAAACAAATGTAACGTGAGCAGTTTCCCCTCTGGGAACAATAAAGTATTTCTGATTCTGATTATTTATTTACTGAAACTACACGTTTACATACAGTTGTCACTTACATGTAATTATTGCACGACTTAGGCCATTCCTTTTCCATACATGTTCAGCAATGTGCAATATCAGTTACACTACTGTTTTCGTAATTTCTTACATACCTAATAAGCCATCTTTAAAAGAATAAGCTATATCACTGTTTTCATACATAGAAAAGTTTATATAGCACCTTTCACAGCACAAATTCACAAAGTGCTTAACAACGAAAATCCACATAAGCCCATAAAAACAACAAGAAGTAATCATATTAAAATAAATAAGAACACACCGATTAAAACCTAGATCACAGTGGGTGGGACAAATGCCAGTTTAATTAAATAAGTCCTTTTAGAAGCCTCAGCCGAGACCACATGATGAAAGTCTATAGGTACGGTATTCCACATAGTTGTATTCTTGTTTTTACTCAGTGCATTCTTCTTTGTAATGACTTTGTGCTCTTTTGTTGCCTTTATGCTGCTAATCCAAAAAGCTGCTAAACTGCCTTTCATTGTTGTCGAACAGTGATACTGAAGATCTATTCCTCTGTTCTATTCCATTATAGGGTTGGGGTTCACCACTTCAAAGCTCGATTGGGTTTTGTTCTTCATTTGGTGGCCTTTGCCCAAACATCTAAGTGACTTATTGGGTATATAAGGTTGGAGCGTCTCAGTAATGTAAGCTAGTGTCTGACTATGTACAGCTCTGTGTGTCAAAACAATAATCTTTAAACTTTAAAACGTATCCTGAACCAAACTATGTGATGTGCGACATCCTGCTTTACCTGTTGAGCCACTTTGCAGCACCATTCTGAGTCTATTGTAGGTGGTGTAAAGAGGAATTGTTGAGGCTGGAGAAAGGAGAATAAAAACATGAATAATCCTTTCTAGCAGATGCTGTGACACAATGGACTTGAGTCTGTTCCTTAAGTGGAAGAAACGTGTGCATTATTGATTTAATATGGTTTCAAAGTCCCCATATACCCAGCCACCTTAGAGGCTACGCTATCTACACTAGCTCATTGAGGACCTCAGTTTTGTCTGAATTAAGCTGCAGGTAGATGTTTGCCATCTATTCTTTCCTTAATAGCTAGCAGACAAGTGTTCAACAGTTTCAGCTTTGGAAGATCAGACCATTCCTGTTTGAACATGCAGCACAACTCCTGGTACAGGTTCTCATAACATCACGCATCAACTACTGCAACTCCTTACTGGCAGATCTCACTTCATGCACGGTCAAACCTCCAGAAATGATCCAGAATGCAACAGCATGTCTGGTTTTCAACCAGCCAAAGACACCACATCACCTCGCTGTTCAGATCGCTTCACTGGCTTCTAGTTTCTGCCCGCATAAAATTCAAAACTCTGACACCTGCATACAGAACTACACTGAAAACAGCTCCTTCCTACCTGAACTCTGTCATTCAGGTCTGCACTCCCTCCTGCTCACTACGCTCGGCCAAAAAAGGTGCTTGATACAACCACAACAGGGCTGGTCCATGGCTAGAATCTTCTCTTCTGTGGTTCCCGAGTGGTGGAATGAGTTACCAAACTCAGTTCGATCTGCAGAGTCCCACTCAGTCTTTAAGAAAAGACTAAAAACACTTTTGCACTTAACAGACTACAAAAAAAATTAAAAATTCTAATTAAGTCTGCACTGCCTGTAGACACCATGGTCCTATTATCACACTTGAACTTGTTATATGGTTCTTATCCAGGTTGTTTTCTCCAGACTAGATCCTTGCTTGTGTTGTATCTACTCTCAGAAGTACGTCACTTTGGATAGAAGTGTCTGCTAAATGAAACCACAGAATTTTAGAATAGCTTTTCTGTCTCTTCAGGTTTGAACGAGACACACAGATGGATGTTGTCAGCATAGCGGTGGCAGGAGATACCTTCAGATTTGCTCATCTGTGGGAGCAGATATAAAGCAAATAAAATTGGGCACAAAGTGGAGCCTTGAGGAACACCACAGGACAACCCTGCAGTATGAGAAGTGTAGGAACCAAAGGACGCTAAAAAACTCCCTATCAAGTGTCTCAATCAAAACCCTGTAATCAACAGCAATCAGCTACACTTAAATCATTTTATAGATGTACTTGCAAAGACTATTTTCCTGCTAAATCATAATTTAAACCAGCAAAAGGAGAAGAAAAAAGAAATCAGCACTAATGTTTAGAATATGAGGACTCAAAAATGTTACCTCAAGATTGGCTTGAAGAAAACAATATTCTAAGAGGGGGATCCCAAAAGAGCACAAACTAGAAAATGTTTGGCTGTAGTATATGTTGCTCATTAAATGTATGAAACACTGTAAAAACAGCTTACAGTTAGCTATATTTGGTAACAAAACAATCTTTAATTGATAAAACAATGCATATATCCTATAATGGACGCATTTGTTAGTTTTTTGTTTAGGGTTCATCCACACATTTACAGTTTTCTTGATGTCAGGGATGCAACATAGAATGCTACTGTCCATTTCTAAGCATTAAAACAGTCATTTTTATTTTTTCTGCTAGATGTTATATTGTATATTTGCACAATTCTTCTTATACTGCACTGACAGGAATGAATTCTATTGCTCTGTTCAATAATGAGTAGAGGAATGGGGTAAGAAAGCAGTGTTTTATTCTCTGTTCTGCACACACATGCACCCAAAATAAGATATGCGCGTTATAATACAGGGGAATCGTTAACAGCACTAACTTTACCTGAGGCTGAATCAACTAACACCTCTCAAAGAGCCTCAACAAAAGCCCTGTAAGCTTCACAGAGAGGTGTTGTGTGTGTGTTTATTCCGTACAGATGTTCGTACCAGAGATGCTAGCGAGGTGCAGATGTTGGAGTCACATGGTTTGCACCGCAGATGGTGCAAAATGTGGTCACGATGCAGCTTCTTGGATAAGTGTAGGCGCCATGCAGGTGGGATTTTTAACAAGAGCGAGGCAGGCAGACACAGTGTCAGTGCAGCTCTGCTGGAAGAGCCACAGGAATTAAAAGCTTTTGTGCTTCTGCAGAGTCATTGCTGTAATTATTATTTTTTGGTGGGGGTAAAATTTGATAGCAGCAGGATCAGAACCCATTTCAATTCCCTTTTTTTTCTTCATTTGACAAAACTCGCTCCAATTCCTGCAGCTGTCTCTCAAGATACACACTTCACTCACATACACAGGATTATTATAGGGAGCTGTCAGCGTGGAGGATTACGCTAACAGCTTAATTAGACTATTGCTTTGCTTGCAGTGCTGATAATAGTCATTATTGCACGCATGTAATTGTAGTCAATGATCAATTAAATCATCTGTTATGTTGTTAAATTGAATTACATATAACGTTCTGTTTTTAGGGGAAATTAGGCTTCTCCTAATTGTAGGTGTGTTACACATGATATTCTTTATATCACATTAGATATGATAATCGCACTTAATGAGCAATGTTTCCAACAATTACATGAATTAAAAGCCATCAGTGTGATGGAGGTTGGATAGACAGGTGAGGGTGGATGTGACAAGACTCGCCTCGGGGTCTTATTGAAGCATCAATCTGTGCTTGTCCACGCCGACGTACACAACATCACAATACCTGGCAAGCGTGCGGTAAATAATAAATCACACACTAAATTAACAATGTTTCAATGTGTGATCTTGTTTTTGTCCAACAGATGTGGAGACATGTAGTAGAAAATGATCTGTTTCCCCCTATTAAGGCAACATCTCACCTCCTTCATGTCATCTGAGAGGAAGAAGCAGATGTTTCAGAAAGGTTTAGCCATTTAATCTGAAGATGGACATAGCGAGATCGTTTGTTGTTGACAGAATAGATTAAAATCAGCTGCAGTCGATTTCAATGAGTGGACCCGATCGCTTTAACTGATTGTTTAGATTTTTATTACCTTGACACAAAGATCCCATCTGCAAAACTGCATTGTGCTAGTGTACTAATAAGGGCTAAAGACAGATCGACGGATCAAGCTGCAGAGGGCAGGTACGACCACGGACCACCTGCAAATGCTCACATCCATCATGCTGAGAGAATAAACACACACAGGAAACACACTGTTTTCCGCCCATATTGATCCCAGCAGTGTTCCCGCTGTGGTTAAGTCAAGTCTGGAGACATCTGGACCTCCAATGGAGGAAAAATGGGAGCAAATGACATTCGCTGTCAACGCTGTAACACATGTCACCGTGTCAGTAAAGGATGTCAACAGCGTTCTAGTCTCGGTCTACACTGATGAGTGTTGGAGGAATTGCAAAATACTGTCAAGGTTTTTCTCTTCTCAGCAGCACCCAGATAACAACATTATCAAGAGTTTATTTTTTTCTTCCCTACACTCCCATGCTGAAGCCTTCTTAAATGGAAATAAGACTCATTTTGAAAATTCATGCATGTTATTCTTTTGGCCCTGGAAAGTTCACGTGAGGTTTTTTTGGTGGGGAAAAAACATTCCACCAAAGCTTGAAAACCCGGAGTGCTGAAGCTCTAATCTGCATTGTCACATCGATGTACAGCCTGGAGCTGCTCCATTAACTATGGTAACAGGGAGGAACAAATTCTTTTCTCTTGTTTCTGTCTATGGCAGACAGAGCTCACTGTTGCTAATACAGGCTGAACACTCCGAGGGCAAAGAGATAACATATTTCAAACCTCAGTACAGTGGTTCTCCTCTTTGTGTTTCCACCACCTCCGAGGCTTTAACACTTTCGCTGTGGAATTTTGTTATTTTAAGAACAAAGCTGAGATTTCCAGGGGAAAAAAAGAAGAAGAAAAAAAAATCTGGTTATTGCTTGAATTGTCTGAGCGTGATTTTCTAATGAGCGTGATTCAGAGTAAACTTTCCTACCCGGGGAGCCTTGCTGGGAGCTTCCACAGTAAGATCTCGCGTCTAATCTTCACTGAAATTCTCCATCTCAGTGGCTTCATGGAGAGAATGACTCAGCAACGCAACCTCTTCCTCAACTCTCTCCTAAATTCTTTCGTCTGCCAGACATCAAAAACTGTCGGTTATCTCTACCAAGAGGATTTCTGCTTCAGAATTAACTGTGCAGCGTTGCATTAATTAAATCAGACATACTTTTATTCTTTTGACTTGATCATGTGTGCTTTAAGTGGATCTCAAAATATTGGAATCGTGTCTCTCGACAAAATCCTCTGCCTTCAAACATGCTTTACGTGTCTGGTTTTCAGCCTTTCGTCTCTCTAATTCTGCCTCATCCCAACAGTTTATCTCATCTTTCGCCTGACTCTATCTCTCCCGGCATGTTTTGTCGATTCCTCCGGCTCAAGCCTGGTCTCTCTTTCCGTCCTCCTGTCTCCTCTTTTCACCCTTATCTTTGTCTGTCTCCCCCCCTTTTCCTTTAACACTGCCTCTCCACTCTATCACTCCCTCAATCCCTCCCTCTTTTAGTCTTAAGCAGAAAAAAAGAGAAAAAAATCCTGGCTCCCATCTTATCTCCAGCCTCCATGTAGCAGCGCCAACCATGACCAAAAAACAGTGAGGACTTATATTTCCTTGGCTGGTTGCCATCCTTCCTGCCTCTCTCCTTCCCCCACGGTTTTTGACCAGGGTCATGTATCTGCCTGCCAGCAAGTGAGAGAGTTGCAGGGGGGATAGAAATAATAAAAAAGTCAAAACAGGCAAAGTGTGTGCTTTACTTTGCCTTGAGTTGGCAGATTAGAACTTTTAACGCCTTATCTCTCCAGACATTTGAGCGAGTCGACTCAGCTATCATGTGAGCGTCTGTACGCGGCCCGTGAGGAAAAGGGACAAGTTTTTTGATAGACCTGAGGACAAATTCCTATTAAAAAAAAGTATTTTATGTTGCCCTCAAGAATTCTGCAAAAATAGCACAAAAACTTTACAAACTTCTCGTATTAAGAGCACCGAGAGCAAGTTTATATCTCCGAACTGGTCAAAATCCAAAGCTTGGGGCAGCGTTGACCTTTCTGCTGTAAATGACGACCATGTATCCTGATTATGCTCCTAATATGCAAACGCCCGGAGTTGCTGGCTGACAGAGGGACCAGCTTGTATCAGCGATTTCATCCTAAACAAAAGCCGCCGAGGCTGAAGATGCACGATAGAAAGTTGTTTGTGCAACTTGTCATCCACCATCTGAAGACAAAAAATGTATATCGCTGTTGCAAGAAAGCATCAAGTGGGCTTGACTGGCAGATTTCTAGACGTCATCTAATGCAGCACCTTCAATTTTCCACGTCTAGGGAGTGGTGGGGTTTCACATGGAGTCTGATGGTGGTGAGAGGTGGGGTACAGACTGGACAGGTCGCATTTCAATTACAGGTCTGACACAGAGAGACAGAAAAACATTCACATCCAACGCTGCAGTCAAATTCAGAAACCAGCATGCATGTTTTTCAACTGTGGTCCAAACTCATGTATATTCTTTTAACTAGTCCTGCTTTAGGGTACTACTTGCTACCTATGTTGGTGCTGTAAATTGGGTTTGGATATTTTGGGGTTTATTATCAGTCCAGTGTGATATTTTTTGAGTTTATCTCTTCTGTAATCAGTTAAATCTGTCTTAGCTGATTTGCAACTTAAAAATATGTATCTAGACAGTTTTTTTCTGTATTTCCATAAATGTATTCTTTTATCATTTCATTTATTTGAGCTGATTTACTAAAGGCTCTTCTTGACTATTGTAGCTGGAAACAGCTGATTTTTAATGGAATATCTCCATAGAGGTACAGAGGAACATTTCCAGCAACCATCACTCCTGTGTTCTAATGCTACATTGTGTTAGCTAATGGTGTTGAAAGGCTAATTGATGCTTAGAAAACCCTTGTGCAGTTATGTTAGCACATGGATAAAATGTGAGGATTCATGGAAAATATGAAATTGTCTGGATGACAACCAAACTTTTGAACAGTAGTGTTTAGATTATTATGCTCTGACTGTACTGGTCCGGCCAACTTGAGATCAAATTGGGGTGTATGTGGCCCCTTAACTAAAATGAGTTTGGAAGCCCTGTTCTACACAGTATGGGCATGAAAACTCTGCAGAGAAGACCAGCATGCAATGGAATCCTGATCTTTCTACACCAAGCTGCCATTTTGAATATTTGTACCTGTAGTTGCTGAAAATTTTCACTCCAAACCACATAAATCAACCTCATGGTGGAAAAATCAGAGGATAACCAGAATCGGTAGTATCCACAATGTCTCCTAGGAATTACATTTCCACACCTACACCGATCAGCCACAAGATTAAGGTAAAGTGAATGATCATCTTGTTCGTTCTGCTTGGGTCCTGGCATTCACATGGGTGCTACTTTGATACGCACCACCCACCTACACATCTTACCAGACCAAGCACACCTTCTTTCCAACCGCTAGCGGCACAATACTCCCAGCCACACAGCAAAAAGTGCTCAGGAACAATTTGAGGAACACAACAAACTGTCCAAGGCTTTAGCATGTCCTTCACACTCCCCAGATAACAGTGTATCGTGAGAAGCAAGCCTGATCCATGAACGCTGCACACTGCAACCTATAGAACACAAAGGATCAACTGCCGATGTCCAAGTGTCCGAACAGTAAGCCAGAGGAGTTGTTTCCATGGTCAGAGCATGAGGGGTTGTTTTTCTACTTTAGGACAAATCTCTGCACTATTAATACTTCTCTATCAGTATTTGTATTCATTAAAGAGTCTGTGCAGTACTGTTATTTCCATCCAAAGGATCCTGGACAATCTGAACTAGCACTACTTTAGTTTTTTTAAAAATTTTGTACTAATATTCTTGAAATGTTTGCACTATCCCCTTTGCAAATTTCCCCACTGTGGGATTAATAAAGGCTGATATTATCCTAATGATGCTGCATGTTTATTATCTGCACCAGAATAAGCAGGAGGAGGTTGGGGTGGATGGTGACCGTGCACAGCTCCAACACCTGAGACTGTGTTACCATCATCTTTAGTTAAGTGGCAACAAGAGCTCTTTGGTTAAGATTAGGAAAAAGATTGTTGTTTTGGTGAAATGAAAATAAACACATTTAGCCCTGAGTGCCTTTACACAACCATGAATTAGTTGATTAATACTTCAATCAGTCCAAGTGGGAACTGTAGAGCAAGATTGGATATTTTGGCAGAAATCATAATTTTTTCCAACAAATTGCTGTTATTTTTCAATATTTATTATTGGACACTTTTGTTTCCTTCAAAACTATTTTGTGGTTGCAAGTTAGGTTTGTGGAAACATAATTTCATTCTCTGAGGAACATGTGCAATCTATTTGTCATGATTGAGTTCGGTTTAAAGATAAAAAAGGCAAATTATAAGAACAAAACATACAAAATACAACTAAATATTTAAAAGTTTGCATGTATTCATTTAACACTTGCTTTAAATTGCAACAAAATACAAAATTACAGCAACTCTGGCACAATTTTGAAACAATTTTCCAGCAGCAGGAGAAGATTTGGAACAGTTTGTGCTTGGA
The DNA here is from genome assembly GCF_022539595.1 of Amphiprion ocellaris. Classification (NCBI taxonomy): domain Eukaryota; kingdom Metazoa; phylum Chordata; class Actinopteri; family Pomacentridae; genus Amphiprion; species Amphiprion ocellaris. Next base: position 37,327,325 of record NC_072771.1, read on the forward strand.
ACTCTTTCACCGATCCTCAATTTGCACAGACTTAGAAGCTAAACTTTGTGAAATAAATTCTTAGATTAAAACACAGAAGTCTCACCATGATGCTTATTGGGGTTTTTTGCAAATCCTCATAAAATTGTGCACCAACACAAAGTCTCTTCACTCTGACAATGGCTCCTAAGATGAAAAAGTTGTTCAAAGTTGGGATTCTTATGCAGTAAATATTTCCAGGAAGCAGAGACGGGAGGAAAGTCCTCCAAACGCCGAGAGTTACGGATAAATTTGGGGTCATTTAGTCACTGTAATAATCCTCTCTTGTCGTTAATGTGATTTCAGCCTAGTTTCACCTGATTTGTGCAAACTGCAAGCCAACAAATTAGTATTAATGGACACCCTGCTGCTGTGTTGTGGGCGTTGGTGATGGGGACACATTTGCATCAATGCCGGCCTGCTTTTATTTAATAACCCTGTTTATGTAGCCTTTTCATCACGGCCGAGAGCCACGTTCGGTACATTCCAAATATTTAATCACTCTAAATATTTAATGAAGATGGATTTTCATTTGTGAGAGAATCACAACTACAATTTAATGCGGAATAAATTCTATTACACTGGATTCACGAGTGACTGAAGGAGTCACGCAGAGATGTTTTGATCAGACGGTGACACCGAGTGAAAATGAACCTCTGTGTTTGTTCCTTCGCTGTGGGATCTTTCCTTAAATCACTCCCAACCTGTGACACCTTGCTATATATTTTTTTCTTCTTCTGTGTAGTTTTTCTTACACTGTTTGTGAACACGGCCCCCTAAAATCCTAATCATATTCATAACAGAGAGATGCAGCATTCCTCATGTTGTGTTTGGAAAGCATCATAAATCGCTGCGTGTGTTGGCCTGAAGATCCATGGTAAGTCGTGACGATCAATAAACGTATTTACCATGGGCGCTGACTGACCCATGAATTTAACATAGATAGAAAGTCTCTTTCCAAAGTCAATATGTCATCATGAATAAGTCTTTGCATGTTGAAATCTCCCCCCTCGCAGATGAAAATTGCAAAAAAAAAAAAAAAAAAAAAAAAAAACATGAATGGAGGGAGCAAAATGAATGGTTACCAGTGGCGGACTGTGGGAACACGCTGGATGATATATTGGCAGATATGGATTCCAGGGGCAAAGACAGATACAGTATTGGAGGAGCACATCTGCTGGTTATTGGTGGAATAACGCAGTCTGCAGATGCCGGCTATCAGCGCCCAGACACAAGGCAAACAAATGTGTCTGACTCGGCAGGACTGCAACGTACAGCCAATACCTTCCTTCTCCTGCGTGTTTGTATCAGAACATAATTATGACACCCACACAGTGACATTATTGCTACCCGGCTTTCTATTCTACCCAAACATTGTGAGCCTCAGCATAATAAATAACAAACAAAACTGGGAGGGGGAAAAAAAAGAGGGAAAAAAAAGGAGAGACATAGAAAAGCCAAACCATATTTGCACTGGAAATGATGAATAATTGAATCTGGGAGGCATACACACAGACATGCTTGTATGAAACACACACACACACACACACACACACAGAAACACACACAGGAGGGGGGAGTAGTCCACTGGGTTTCCAGTGCCATCTAGAGCTGGTTGGCAGAAATGTGCATTTAAGGGGGGAAAAAAAGAAGCTAATATGATTTTTTAAAATTTATTTATTTATTTATTTATTTTTTTGTGGTGCCTCGAAGAAAAGAAAGAAAAAAGATGGTGTTTGGGAGTTTGCATTAAGTTTCCCTCTCTGTACAAAGACATGAAATTGCCATTAAGCGACAATCACTCCCATGAATGAATGAATGAATGAATGAATGAATGAGTATAAAAAGTATTGTTTCTGTGTCTCCCGCTTCACTTCAACCCTTCGTGACCCCGAGAAGAGCGACGCTTGTAGAGGTGTTTAATAATTGAGCATCTCTCTTGAGTCTTGAGTCTGTTTGGAGGTTGCTGTGGGGCAATTAAGACTTTTTACGTTGCACCAGCAAACAGCAGAGGGGTTTGCCAAAGGCCACCATGCACCAGTCGCCGAGTCTGTGCTCTCACATATGTTCGTCACATTAATGAGTAGATATGTCAGTCTTCCGGCCGGCCGCTCCTGACAAAGCGACAAGCCATGCATGAAGTTTTATCAGCTTGTCTACACCAGCAGAATGATTATCCCTCCTTGCACTGGTGTTGCTACATGGATTGACTTTTTCTGCATTCTTTTCAGGATGTTAACATCCTCTGGCACGAGCTGACACTGACTATGAGAGCGCTCATGAATTCCTTCCTCACTCTGCTCTTGCCTATCCAAAAATATTTCAGGATGTGTTCGTCTTGTAGTGACAGTTTGGAGAATTTTCCATTGTACTATAATGCTCCTTAAATGTTATTTCAGTGTAATACGCCAAGGAAACATTGGATTTGTTGAGTTTCTTTGTGTAAAATTTGCTACTCCTTCGTCTTGCCATGTGAACATCCAGGAGATGACAGTGTGTTGTGAATTATATACTGCCTGGTCAAAAAAAAAAAAAGTTGCCACCTGGATTTAACTAAGCAAATAAGTAAGAGCCTTCCACTACAATTACTGTAGTGATGAATATATTTCAGGAGGCAACAACTTAGTTAACTCTAGCTGATGCAGTGAGGAGCTTCTCATTTCTGAAATAACCATGTCAGAAGACATAACCTGTGGTCATATAAAGGATGTGAATCTGTCTCAGAAGGGTCAAATTATTGGCCTGCATCAAGCAAACAAAACAACTAAGGAGATTGTTGAAACTACTACAATCAGGTTAAGAACCGTCCAACTCATTATTAAAACCTGAAGAATAGTGGAAAACCATCATCTTTGAGGAACAAATGTGGTCCGTCATGAGGTCTGATGAGTCCAGATTTACCCTGTTCCAGAGTGATGGGGGCATCAGGGTAAGAAGAGAGGCAGATGAAGTGATGCCCTCATCATGTCTAGTGCCTACCAGCCTGTGGGGGTTAGAGTTATGATCTGGGGTTGGTCAGGTTCACCAACATTATGTTCCCAAAGAATGAGGTCAGCTGATACCTGAAGATACTGAATGACCAGGTCTTTCCATCAGTGGAGGTTTTCTTCCCTGATGACATGGACATGTTCCAAGATGATGATGCCAGGATTCATGGGTTCACATTGAGAATGAGTGGTTCAGGGAGCAGGAGATGGATTGTCCTCCACAGAGTCCAGATCTCAGCGGAACTGAGAATCTTTGGAATGTTCTGGAGAAGACTTTGCACAGCGGTTTGACTCTCCCATCATCAATATAAGATCTTGGTAGAAAATTAATGCAACACTGGACAGAAATAAATGCTGTGACATTGCAGTGGCTTATCGAAACGATCAAAAGTGAAAGAGTGCCATAGTCAAAGCTAAAGGCAGTCCGATAAAATATTAGAGAGAGCGAGGTTTTTTGGTCAGGCAGTGTATAAATAAACTGGAATTGAATTCATTTGCAAAACACATTTTTATAGCATTTAAAGCATTTAAAACATAATCAAGGCAACTTTGTTTATTTATTCTGATGCAGAAATATGAAATGTTTATTCATACTAATTAATATTTATGGACATATATGCTGCATTACATTTACTTAAAATTTATCCGTTCAAGCTGCATTACAGAATAAGATTTTTGAATAAAGAGTATTTTCTTATAGAATATGATGCATTTTTCTACATTTAACTGCCCTAAAATATACAATATACTGTGTCAGACACAATATAAAAGTGTTGCTTACATTAGAAGTAGCAGTCCATTAATGTAATACAGCAATATGATTACATAAAGGATTCCACAACTCGACTTTAATACTAGAAAACAAAATTAAAAATACATGACCTTAACTCGCGGACTGTTTTCATATTGTGGTATTTACATTTACTTTAGCAAAGGATCCAAATAAATCTTGCACGGCTGCTGTTTGGATTGTTATTTCCTGCGACTGCTACTATTGAGCTCCCTACCTGCGCCTATCGCATGTAGGGAGCTCGCACAAACACAACTTCCAGGGAAACCTTCAGAAGCACACATCATATCTGACAAGCCGGTTCCCCTATGGGCTGCTGGCACAGGAATACAAAACATCAGCAGCTGTTGTTCTTTCCACACCGCCGTCGATGTTAGAGCTGTGCTTCCCATTGGCAGCGCTGCCCGTGCCGTTGGCTGAACCTGAACGTGGCACCACTCCAGAGGCTCAACATGCCGTTGCCATTTCAGGCCTGTGCATGCTCTCCCAGGTCAGGGTCATTTTATTTACCCCTCACGGGAGAATCCAACACACACACACACACACACAAAAGGTAATTTTAGTCAGTTAAAAATAAATCACTGATGCTGTGCTGCTTTGGATGCCCTCCTCTCATTTTTGTTGATCCCTTTTCTTGCACAGTGGAGTTGAAACTGAAATAAAAAGAACAGCCAATACTGAGAGGCAAAGAGGTGGAAGGGAAACTTTTAATTGGCTACTCTGAGCACAGCTGTGTTCTGTTGTTCCCCTCCAAATTCCATTTGTCAGAAGTGCACAGCACTGTAATAGGAAGGCAGGCACCTGAAACTAATACTTACTGTAAACAGTGGTGGCTGGGTTTACAGAGAGGCGGTCACCTTCCGCGGTTATCCATCCAGTTTCCCCGTAAGCTAACTAACCAGAGCACCACGAGGGCACTTATTCAAAACTATCTTCTTTTTTTTTTTTTTGTGGAAATGACAGGGGATATGTAGCTGCTGAATGTTTGAAGGAGACTGACCCAAAATGTCTACGCCGGCAGTGTTCCAGCGCAACATTCACTTTGATATGTTTCATTCATTCTTCTCCACTCCAGAGAGGGGAGGCGATGTTGGGAATCAGAGCATTTCCAATCAGCGACAGCGTTGCCTCATTTCACTAATCATTATTCAAATGAGACTGATTTGCTTCCCCACCCCTGCCCCCTGGTTTCCAGCGTACAACAGTTTAGAGCCCGATGCTGCCGCCGCCGTCCCCCCCGCCTTCCCCAATCCCCTCCCCTCCCCACCTCCAGCCCCCATCCTCCTTGTTGAATCGCAGCTGAACGGTCCCCAAGTTCCTAACAATAAGCTCATGAATACTGAAGTAGTATTTTATTTTTCTCTGCCTGCCTCAATTCTATTCACTGTCATAGAAAAAAAAGAAATCCACTTGAAAAGGAGGCCTTTTGGATCATTTGCATGCAAGCTCGGCCTAGTAATGGAATGAAATATGACACACCAATTTAATTACTGCTTCAGAATTGTCTCGCCTCGCAGTATAAATATTGATTTAGGCTTCTCTCTCCTTGGATTCCCTTCCACTATCCCTTTCACATTTTTCTTCTACAGTCTTCCAATCCCCTCACTTTCTAAACGCTCCCCTCCTCCTCAATGTTCCCTCTCAGTCCATCCACCTCTCAGCTGCCCACTCCCCAGTCTGCCTCTTCCTTATTCTGCTTCCATCAGGTGAAGCATGATGTTCAGTTGCAGGGGAAAACACCGGCAAAAAGAGCAGTGAATATGAGATTCCGCCCTGGGTGATCTTCCAGCTCCAGTGTGATGATAGCGGCGCTCTGTATGCATGCCTGCACTCTTACCGTTAACGGCCCCTGAAATTACACACAATTTCCATAGCAATAGGCTTTATAGAAGGCAAATGGGTCCCTGAGGGGGCCCCGGCCATGCCTTTACAGTGCAGGACAGCGCAGATAGGCAGCATGTACAGCAGCGCAGAGGAGGAGCACGACGGCTAATTTCCCCTGCAGGCATTTCCTGTGTGGACTTCTATAAACTCTCTGGCCCCGCCGCTTCTCCTCCAGCGCGTGATGGGTCAGCCTCATGGCAAACCTCGGCTCTCAGCGGGAGGGATACCAGCCCAGCGATGTGGTCCTGACTGTGAATTCGTGGCTGTCTGCCCAGCCAGGCGACGCCACGAGGCAGCAGAGAGAGTCGAAACATAAAGAGGGGCTGCAATGAATTAAGCGCATTGAGCTATAGATGCCCCTTTTTAAGCATTTAACTGGAGAAGATCAGAGAGCGCTGCTCTTAGCTCCTTGGACCATTTCTTTCCCCAAAGCTTCTCTGACTGAAAGAGAGGATGGGGAAAAAACAGGCAGCATCCTTAAAAGCTCAGGCATTTTGTAAACAACAGATCCTTCCTCACAAGGACTAAGTGTTTCTCATGGTTTCACAGAGCTCTTAACAGGCTGAATGCCTAACAGGGGTTTCCAAAACAAGAGATGGAGAGCTGAGTCGTTGTCAGAGGGTTTATCCATGAAAAGTGCAGCCTCAATATCCTCCTCAGGGCTCTTGTTGTATTATTTATATTGAATGGATTCCACGCTAAAGACAGTTTAATGAGTCCGTCACGAAGAGGAGCCTATAGACAATTAAAAAAGATGGATATGACAAATTATTTGTGCGTCTTATGTGCCGTGCAGAGAGGCTATAGGGGCTATCAGGGCGCCTGGCTTTCGGAGAGCCTGCACTTTCAACCCACTCGCTCGTCTCCTGGCAGGGTCATGAAAACATCATTTCCTAATGGCTCATCAAGTGAATCATCGCAATGCAGCCTCAAGAAACTGTGACAGCGCTGGCCGGACTGATGCATCGTTAACACCGTGTGACTGGAGCAAAAAAGGGAAGACCGAGACATGACCTGTTGTCAGATTATTCCAACCAACAATGCAGTTAGGGTCAGCAACACAGCCCCCGTAATGGCCGACGACAAAAATAATAGGGAATATTGTGAGATAAAACTGGCGGTAGGTGTGAGAAGCAAAGAGAGGGAAGAACGCAAAGGGGAAAAAAGCAGATGTTTTGTTTGTGTGATTAAACATTTGAGTCTGCAGGGAGCTTCACCAAGCAAAGTGATTATGCAACGACTGCAGTCTCTGATTTCTGTCTTGGTCTCATGTTGAAATCTTTCATTTGATCTTTCAATTATCTTTTGCAGCTCTGTTTGGTGTCATTTGTGCATAAAAAGGATCGTAGGAAAATCTCGGGAGGAGACTGGAAAATTTTTACAACACCATTCAGATCAATAGCAAAAGTCGTTGCAGGCAAAAATGTATGAATTTATGATTGCAATTTCCAAAATAGCCGAAACAAGTTAATCTCAGTGGTGCTGAGATGAATTCCAGATGGACGGAAAAGACTTGCAGCACACAACAAAAGAAGACAGACTCATTAGAGACCCCAGCTATCCCTTTAAAGGAGCAATAAGCATGGTTTTTACTGCCCCATAGCACCAAACAGCCATAATATATCAGCAGAGGGTTGATAGGGTTATGCTTTAAAAAGTCATTTTCTTCCTCTGTTTTAAAGCAAAAAACTTTGAATTCCCAAAAGTTCACCGACATTTTCAGGACACCAGCATTTAGAGGTTTATACTGCTGCACTGTCACTGACAGAGCACTACTTCTATCACTTATTCTGCTGTGTTTTTAATTGAAATTCAATACATCGTCATTTGAATTAGGCGTGTAAATGTATCTCTAACAGGGAAAGTGTGATTTAACCGTCCATTTGGGTCGATGTTAGGGTGGGGAGTGCTGGAGAGATTTGTCAGTGATGCTGTAATTCCTACTGCTGGATTAAAGTTATCCAACACGAGATGTAACTTTTTAGTTCTTAAGCAGCTTTTGGGATTGGATGAAATTCATGCATGTAACATGGAAGGAAGCCGATCAATGCTTCATCGACACGCGGCTGCACCAACACCGCTGGCTGCAGGTGGAAACAGTTTGTTATAGATGTGCAGGAAACTGTAAAATTCAACAGCACCAGTACATTTTGCACCAATTTCACTGTTGAAAGTCACCCCATTAGCAGAAATCTTACAAATTACAGATGTTTTGGTGTCTGTGCATCTATTACACTCAATTATTATAGTTTTAAAAGTATGCAAAATTAGACTAAAGGCAATTATGTGGCTTAAGGGATGGTGTTTAATTGTGCAAGAACACTGCGGTTCCTGCGCAGCCTTGAAACATTTCTAATTTGTATGCTTCCCATACATATTAAAAGCCCACAGGGATGAAATTAATAAAGATGTGTTTGATTATTTAAATTTTAATAGACAGCAGGTGAGAGTTTGCAACATTTCGCTCACAATCCTGCTGCAAAGAGAGGTGAGCAAACATTTTTAAGGTTCTTAAATTGGAACAAATTTAATTCTCTTGCATTCTCACATCGAGACATTGGGCCCCTTAACCTTGATGAATATTTAATGTTTCCTTTCAGATATATTGGCGAACTTGCCGCACTACAACTCGCTCTTATTTGGTCGCAAAAATGTAGAAAATAAGCAGATCAGTTGAGAGAGGATGACTTAATTTATCTTCTTTATACACTGCCCGTCCATAAAAGACGCATACTCTTATATTTTATTGGGCCGCCTTTAGCTTTGAGAACACACATTTGCTGTGGCATCATTTCAATAAGCTCCTGCAATGTCACAACATTTATTTCTGTCCAGTGTTGCATTAATTTTCTACCAAGATCTTATATTGATGATGGGAGAGTCAGACCGCTGTGCAAAGTCTTCTCCAGGACATCCCAAAGGTTCTCAGTTCGACTGAGGTCTGGACTCTGTGGAGGACAATCCATCTCATGCTTCCTGATCATCATCATCATCATCATCTTGGAACATGTCCATGTCATCAGAGAAGAAAACCTCCACTGATGGAAAGACCTGGTCATTCAGTATCTTCAAGTATCAGCTGACCTCATTCTTTGGGAACATAATGTTGCTGAACCTGACCAACCCCAGATCATAACTCTAACCCCCACAGGCTGGTAGACACTAGACATGATGAGGGCATCACTTCATCCACCTCTCTTCTTACCCTGATGCCCCCATCACTCTGGAACAGGGTAAATCTGGACTCATCAGACCACAAGTTCAATCTTTATGCTACCTAGCAAACTGAAGCCATTTTCTGATTAGCCTCACTGATCAGTGATTTTCTTAGAGCTACACAGCTGTTGAGTCTCAATTCCTTGAGTTCCTTTCGCATTGTGCGTGTGGAAATACTCTTACCTATCACTACTAAACACGGCTGTGAGTTCTCCTGTTGATTTCCTATGATTATGTAAGGATTTGTTCTGACCACATTTGTTCCTGGAAGATGATGGTTTTCCACTATCCTTCAGGTTTTAATGATGATGGTTCTTAACCTGATTTTAGTTTCAGAAATCTCCTTAGTTGTTGTCTTTGCTTGATGCAGGGCAATAATTTGACCCTTCTGAGACAGATTAACATCCTCTCCACAACCACAGGTCTTCCAACATGGTTGTTTAAGAAATGCGAAGCTCCTCACCGCATCAGCTCGGGTTAAATAAGTTGTTGCAGCTGAAACGTCTTCATCACTGCAGTAATTATCAAATGGAAGGCTCTTATCTATTTGCTTAGTTAAATCCAAGTGGCGACTTTTTTTTTTTTTGGACAGGCAGTGTGTTATGATTATGCTGCAAAAGTGGACAATTTGCAGGTAGAATGAAGGCATTTGTACTTATTTCTTACACATTTGAGATAAATCTCACAGTAGGTAGAATATCAGTTCATTTCATTCCTTATCATAAAACCTGCTCACTATATTTTCAGAGAAAGGCGTCACGCTGTTAGAATGAATTAAGAGCGAACTGTCGGCCCAACTCTTTATCCTGACAGAAAACCCAGAAAGCTGTCAACAAGTTTTAAATAGTTGATTAATCACCACTGTGTGGACTTTTTAAGTTATTTCTCATTTGGATAACACAGGAGAAAGTTTCACCAAAGCTTATTTGCATCCCTGTTAAATGCGGTTAAGTTGGCAGCTAGTTTCCCCGAGGTCATCGCAGGTAGTCAAATTTTGCAGGTCTGGCAGGTTTTCACACCTGGACAACCCGGCACTCTATCTTCATGCCTTAAAATATGCATGGGCAGTGGGCAGAAAATACACTTTGGCTAGCAAGTCAGAAAGATTGTCTGGGACATAATGAAGCAGGCAACATCCCTAAGCCTTCCCTAGTTACCAGTGCAGAGCATTTCCTCTCTATCTGAGCACTATGTTGTCCCATGCAGGCTAATGTCAACTCAGCTGTTACATCTGCCCAGGCTCTCCAAATCTCCTTAATTCCTTCAACAGGCAGCTGGAATCAGCCAAGGGGACATGCCAGAGATTGAAACGCAGTTAGCAGCCGTGCAGAACCCCGCCTTTATGTATTTTCAAAAAAGTCTGAAAATAAAACCTTTTTTTCTCCTTCTTGTAATTCCCTTTTTATTCCCTTTCTAATGTGCTCCCTATTCGGAGCAGTAATGTATAACAGGTCACTATCGGGGATTTTAATGGTTATTGCATATCTACACAAGAATGTGTGAATGATATGCCTGCTACTGCACTTGCATTTCACTCTGCCAGGGGACTAACCCAGTGTTCGAAAGTACATCAGTGAGAGGAACATTTAAGAGATTTCAGGGAGGGCTGTGAAGATAAGCGTAATGGCTGTAATAGTATACTAATCCAATTACAGCTATCCCATTACATTAAATTACAAAATTTCACTTTAATAAGGTATTACCAAGGGAGGGGTCACAGTGCGGCTGGGTTTCCATGGCTACAGTCAGAAAGCCACAGTTGAATGAAATATGGAGTGAAATGGAACACCCACGCACACTACACGGCTTCGAGACTTCAAAATATTTCCCCCCATCAACTGGCAAGTGTTTGTCAGGCAGAGAAAACAGACGCACTAGTCAGCTCCACAGCACGGGTTTACGTAATTGATGGACAGGTAGGAGATGATATTTGTCTAAACAGTCAGGCTGGAAATGAACAGGTGAAATTGAAGGAAATAAGCGTATGTTTTATTGAGATGTTCTAGGGGAAAAGACGGATAAAGATTCATGCAGAGGTGGGGGAACTTCGAGAGGCCAGATGAGACCATCTGCTGGGGGGGAAAATCCAAAAAGAAAAGACAATATTTCCCATGATCCAACAGGACCCAGTGGAGACAGTCACCATATGACAAACCCGTCAGATATGGTGACCCAAGACCAACTTTGTTTTCCATTCAGCTGTATGTGTTGGTCCCATTCCAAAACAACCCTGGCACATTACTCTTTGAGACCAATTATATCAGACAGATTGCAAACACTGACTTTATTACATTATTAATTCTGACAAGCGGTCTAAAGAGAGGGGTTTTTTTGTTTTCATTATCTATATGTATTTTTACATTATGAAAGGTTTTTGTGGAAAAATGTCGGTTTGCGGCCAAAAACCAAATTTTTTAATTCGGAATCCCAATTAAATGTCGTAATGATGGCAATTTCTCATCTTGACATATGGCTGAATTACATTAATAACAGCAGTGATGCCCAAATTAAGATTCCAGTGTTTCCCACTAATAGACTCAATAGTGTGGAAGAAGTCATTAATTTCCATTTTCCAAAAAAAGAAAAAAAGGTGTTGTGTGGAAAAGGCATCAAATGTGAAGATAAAACCTGGGATTGCATTCCAAGCTGTCAGAATGAAACACAAAAAAAGATATCCTCAGAGTGTTGTTTACCTCACAGGCAAACCTCTCGAGAGGCCTTGAAGAAAAAACATTAAGTTTGTCCAAAAGACAAATCAAGGGGACGTGGCGCTGTGTGGGAACGACAGCTGCTGAATGAGCTTTTCTGGTTGCCGGTTTTGACAAAGTATTGTGATGCCTTCTCTTCCTTTCCTGGCTAAACTTTATTTTTTCCTCTCCTTGGTGCACGCTCAAATGAACTTTGCTAGTTTGAGATGTGTCAACAGTTTTGCTTAAGCAGCATGACTAAAAGTGATCCGGGAACACAGTGAGCCGACGCTGGCGACAAACTTTGCAGCTCTGCTCTGTGTAAGTAGCCTGAAATCAGCTGTAGCATCCTGACAACACAAGCCGACGCCACAAACACCTTAGAAGACACTCGAACAGCGATCCACACACAGTATATCATCACAGTAGTCGGTTAGCAGCGTGCCATTCATCTGTATTGTCTTTTTTTTTTTTTTTTTTACACGAGCCCAATCATTGTAAAGTTTGAGGGCCGCAGAATTACAGGATACAAGCATCATCAATCTGTCACTGTCTCTGAACTCCTGCTCTCCTGGCAGAGTTTCAGGCAGTGAATTAATCAAAGGAACCGTTATTGCCAAATTACTGACATGGGTTCAAAGATAAATGTCTCCTGGCTGACGCCGACTGACAGCCCTGAGAGTGATTAATTTCACTCCACTCTGGTGATTGGCAAGAGACTCAAACTGTGGCTGGTGCATCATCATCATCATCATCATCATCGTGCCACGCATCATCACATGTTGATCGGCTTTTCTTTCTTTTTTTTCTTTCAAAACCGGGACTACAGCAGCAGTTTCTATTTCTATTGCTGAGGCACTTGTGAGGTGGAGTCTTCTAGCTGAAGAGGTGCTGCAGCTCAGGGGTCAGACACTTTCTCAAAGGTCTCAATTTGAGTCGGCGACAAGATTGAGTTATGTGGTCACTGTCCTGTCAAATGCAATAAGGAAAAGCCAAAGGTTTTCTTCTTTGCAACCGGAGCTTCATATAACAGTCGATACCTGCTGCAGCCTGTAATGCAGTTATGTTTTCATAGCATGGAAAGACAAGTCTGCATCTTAGAGAGAGGTTCACACAATATGTGATCCCCCTGCAAAACGCCGATGCTTTAATTCACATTCAATCCAACAGGAAATCCAGGGAACAAACTGTTCAGAAATGAATTTGTAAGTGGAGCAAAAAACATTATCACCTTTTGATCTTTGCCTGTTAGCCTAAACACCCCTATCAGTCTTGATATCAGTCCCATGGAGAGAAACGAGATCAATCAAATCCATTAATCTGGCTTTTGTGTTTATCGCGCTTTAAAGTTGCAGCAGGGGCTCACGTTGTCATAGAAACAGCTGCAGTATAAAAAGGTTAGATTGTTGTTGAACTTGGTAGGATGCATGGAGTAAAGAGAGTCATCATTATGTGAGATATCAGCAGCGCGAGCAGAGAGGGGGCTGTTGGTTCTTTTGTTTGCTTAAAAAGCAAGGCCTCACAAATTAATGCGTGGCGGTGACTGCAAATTCTCCTCCTCCCCCGTATGAAAAAGCAGGAGAGTATGGTGAGGCGGACAGACAATATTGAGTCAAGGCAAAAGACTGCCACAGGTGCGGGGATTTGGCTGAATTCCAGGGTCGTAATAAAACTCAATGACAGAGAATTTTGTTTTCAAAGCACAGAATTGGTTTGTACCCGCACCACAATGCAATCATCTTGTCTTCCTTGCTCTTAGAAATGAATCCTGTCTGGCAGGAGAGCTGAGGCTCGGTGTGATGTCTCTTTACTTGGAGATTGCACATTAGCATTCACTCCGACCGGAGGGAAGCTCGCCGAGCATCCCTAATACCGCTTACAATATCTGAAACGTTCGGCTGTCGCAACAAGTGTTTGCACTTCAATTCAATTTTGCAAAGATGTGAAGGTGAGAAATGATGTGCAGAGCCGTTCGCTCGCATGGAAACTGGAACACTGCCTGGTGCGTTTATACAGATAAGGAGGATATTGTGCAGAAATCAACTCCAAGTCTTGTCTCCACATGAGTTCTATGCAATAAACTGCCCGTTTACTGTGTGGATTTCTTGGGATTTAAAATGCTATAACCAATACTTTGATGATAACAATAGGAAAAAACATGGTTAGTCTACGTAAACAGGGGATGCCTGTAGGATTATCATCCAATAGTCTGGTTCCTGTCAGCTCTGTGGAGCAGTTTGGTGTCATTGAGGTCAATAATTTTTCTTGACTGTCTGCAATTTCACTGCTTTACTTGATCTCATTATTGTCATTTTTAGCCAAGGCAAACAGCAAGAATTGTAAAAATCCACTTTACTTCACTTTTTATGCCCCAAACTGGCCAGCTGGTAAACATATGAGATTAAACCACTGCTCAAGAGTGTGATATTGTTCTCAGGAGTTGGTGAAGTCCAAAACAGAGCTAAAAGGAGACTGAATATTGGTTCCTAGTACCAACAAAATGGAAAGCTTTACACCTGTACTTTCATCCTTACACTTTTTAAATACAGAATTTATTTTAAGGTAAATTTATTTGTGTACAAAGCCATGCTTCGTTTGGCTCCTGGGTACATGTCAGAAGATCTCTTCCACTATACTACCTAAAGTCTTCTTAGCTCATCAGATTAACTGATTTTAACTGTTCCATGATCGAGGCTGGTGATCGAGCCTTGGCAGTAGCAGCTCCAAAGATTTGGAACAGCCTTCTTCTTTTAATCAAATGTTCTTCCTCTATTGATATTTTCAAGAAAAAATTCTAACTGTACATGTTTTCAGTGGCGTTTGGCTGCTTTTAATGATCCTAATATTTCATATTTATGCTTATTTTAGAAAATTATCTTGCAGCTTGCTCCCCTCTTTTGCCTGTTTTAGTATATTTCTAGCATTTTATTTTGTTTCACTAGTTTATTTCACAAGTGTTATCCTGTCTTGATGCTTGCTGCCTAGCTGATGACATGTACAATGCTTTGGTTGACTCAGGTTGTTTTTAAACATGCTTTGGATCTACATTTGTCAGATGGCTGGAAAAATGACTCAAAATTCCTGCCATAGATGTCATAAGGTAGAGAATCACCACAAAAAAGAATCCTGACAAATTCTGCAGTGACATAGAAGGTGGTTTTACGATACACGTCCCAGCAAATTCCCCTCAAAAAGCATCACGGTGCCCCTATAGCTCACTTGGATGAGCAGCTGTGTCATGTATATAAGGTCTATATTCCCTGATGCAGTATCTTGTGTTTGACTCCAGCTCATGGTTATCTGCTGCATGTCGCCTCCTATTTCTGACCCTTCTCCTATTTCTCTGTGGCTGTCACGATCAATAAAGGTAAAAAATGCCAAAAAAAGCTTGCTTTGTATCAGCTGAGCCAGGAAGCATCCAATCAGCTGAGTTGCTGCACTGACGCAATAGCAGTATTGTGAAGCTATGTGCATGCCTAGTATGAAGTGTAGTATTAGTAGAAGTAGGGAGAGACTTTTTAAACCTTATTTGGAGGAAAAGTCACCAGTTGTTGAAGCATTTCACATCTGAAAGGTGATTCTATACATGCAGTTGTTTTGTCCAAGTAGCTGCTAAAGTTGAAGTTTCTTTTCTCATTCATTTAGAGCCCAAAACAACTGCTCCAAGGCACAACCAAGATGGCAGCTGAGTGGCAAGTTTCTCTACAGGGACATTGTGACGCTGACGTTGCTCCGTATCTGCTGTGTATATAAAGAGACAACTGTATGCTGATATGTTTGACTTATAATTGCATTTTAACACAAATTGTAATACATTATTGTTGTGTTTCCAGCTTAAAACATTTAAAAAACACTCCTCTGTCTGTTCTCAGCCACAGTTGTTTGTACTTGTTGTTGATGGCCAGACTACTGCTCCTACAGAGACAAGAAAAGGCACCAGGAAGTACAAGGAGTGCCTCATTTAGTTTTCAGAGCTCAGTAAAAGTTTGGAGCCACTTGAGTTGTCAAATCCAGAGCTTGATTAGACACTGAAACACAATGCTGTCGAAGGCTTTCAGACGAGAAAAGAAGCTGAGCAGATCTGAACCGAGGACAATGTGATTGCTGTGAGATAGGCAGCGGGGAGTATCTGCAGCGCTTCGCAGGAGATAAGGTGAGGAGGGCTATTGCACCAGCGGCGAGCGGTTTGCACTCTGCTCGGCTGAAAGTGAATGGCTGATCTGTGTTTCTACACGCATACGCCTTGTTTAAAACCCCTGGTTCTTCACCTTCAAAGCCTTTCCAAACTCCAGAACCACAAAGGAGCCTTTTGAAGTAATATCTCCTGGTGTTTCAATGGGACAGCCGAGCGCCAAAAAAAAAAAAAATAAATAAAAATCCCTCTTAACTTGCAGATCCACCCGCGAGCCTGCTGCTTCACAGATGTTTAATTAAAACTTGACCCTGCTTTTTCCTTGGAGATTAGCCTACTCCTCTGAGCTGGGGGAACATTGTAAACACTGCAGGTATTTGTTTTTTATTGGATTATTTGACTTTGTAGATGCATTCTGTCGTCTCTTTTCCCCAGGTGTCCTATTTTGGCATAGCCATACCTCCAGGTGCATGAAATTGCAGCTGTAAAATATGGGATATCAAGACCGTGCTTGGTTTGAAATAACTTTCCTGTACAAGCGCTGAAATAGAAAGTTCGGTTTGTTTGAACACCTTTCCATCATTAACTTCAGTGGGGAAAGTTTGAGCTGAGTTAAAGTACTGACCCAATTACTAGGGAAAGTATTCCACAGAATACATTGACATCTACAGACAAAATTGGCTGCTGCACAACTTTAACTGGCAGCTGGAGAATAAACTGTTTAGATGGCTAACTAGAGAAACCTAAAAGCACCTGAATGCAGACGAAAAATCCCCAAATAACCTACAGTAAGATATAGGCTACAGGACACAGCAGCAAATGCATTTGATTGGTGCAATGTACCAGATCAAACCCAATACCATTTGGAAGGAAACATGTGACAAGAGGTTCCGGGAAAGGCAATTGATATGGGGATTACCTTGACAGCAGCTTTTTGGTGGGCCGATTACCAATTCTTAGAAGTCAAAGGGATTTTGAAGAGACACATGCAGCCATGCGCAAGCGCACACAAACAAGGTTTGTCTAAATGCACGGGCCTTTTGCCTCATGCTGCTGAGGACAGGAGAGATTCCCCCAGAAAAAATCTCCTCCTCGCAGGGCCCATATCAAAAGCTTCAAGTCTGCTGCAGCAAGGCTCACACCTCTGGGAATTCTCCCCGCAAAACATGTAGCCGAGAACAAAGGCGGTTATTGTCAAAGTGTGCACCGATTTGACTCGTAATTACACTCACTGAAGAAAAAGCAAGGCAATCTGGAGCACTTGAGATATCACATGCAAAGTTTTAATGAACTGATTCCCCATTAAAACAGAAGATCAAATGGGAGTGAAAGTGAGAAAAATCGCAGGGAAAATGAGTGAATGCTTATCCACGTGTTGAAAAAATAAAGCAAAGAATGGCATTTGTGTCGAGCTGCCAGCTTCTACATCTCAATCTGTTATTTCTATCATGACATTAGCAGTACGGATTGACCAATATGGGGGTTTTAGGTCTGATGCCGATTGTTGGAAATAGAGAAGGACAGATAATCGATATTTGGAACATTAAATCTTGCATGGAAACTGGAACACTGCCTGGTGCATTTATATTGTAGGAGGACATTATGCAGAAATCAACTCAAGTCTTATTTCCATATGAGTTACATGCAATAAACTGACAGTTTATTGGGTGGATTTCTTGGGCTGTAAAGTGCTAGAACCAATACTTTGACAATAACAATGGGAAAAAAACATGCTTCGTCTATGCAAATGTTAAATTATCACCCTATCATGTGGTTCCTATCAGATCTGTGGAGCAGTTTTATGTCTTCGAGGTCACTGATTTTGCTTTACAACCTTTAAATTTAATGTTTTAACAGCATTTGATATTAGAAAATGTAATTCAGAAGGTTAACTGCAACTGAATATGTGAAATGAAAATGGGAGTGATTAAATAAGGACGTTTATACGAGATCGACTGAGATTTGTCTCCTGCAGTTTTCTCAGTTTTCTGAATATTTCATCACTTTTTTGCCCACTAAGGTCCACATATTAAAGCATTATTGATTATTGTTTTCCAGACTCTGTTTCAGGTTAACCTGTGGCTGCCTTCTAATTTAGCCACTAGCCTTTAGCATAGCCTTAGTCACTGTGAGAGAAGCTAATTTCCTGGTTTGTGGCTACAGCTTGTGTTTCTTGTTCAGTTTTTTCCTGCTCCAGAGACATTTCTGAGACCACAGAGTGATGACAGACAGAGAGAGGAGACTGCATCAGACCTGAAGCAGTGCATTTGATTGATCAATAATCTGTTAATGAAAATAACAATATCAATAATCCAAAAAATGCCAAATATTGGCCACAATTATCGGCCAGGCCAATAATCAGTTTGTCCCTAATGAGCAGACATATACAATGGATTGTTAGGTGTTAGATTCTTGCATTATTGTGCAGAGGAACGTCTTCAGGAATCACCATCGTGTTTAAAACTGGTCATTTTACATAGTCTGAGAGGAGTCAGATAGAAAACAATATACAGTTGTGGTCAAAAGTTTACATGCACTTGTAAAGAACATAATGTCATGGCTCTCTTGAGTTTCCAGTTATTTCTACAACTCTGATTTTTCTCTGATAGAGCGATTGGAACAGATACTTCTTTGTCACAAAAAACATTCATGAAGTTTGGTTCTTTTATGACTTTATTATGGGTTAACAGAAAAAGTGACCAAAACTGCTGGGTCAAAAATATACATACAGCAACATGAATCAGCAATTTTGGTGACTTAGAAAGTTGTGTCAATGAAATGAGCTTCATAGCATGGCCTCTTAACTTCTTGTGAGTGATTATGAGTGACTACAGCTGGTGACTTCTCTGAGACCATTTAAATAGGGCTCATTGGATACAAACGCCCACAATGGGAAAGACAAAGGAGCTCAGCACGGATCTGAAAAAGCAAATCATTGACTTGAACAAGGCAGGAAAGTCACTTGGAGCCATTTCAAAGCAGCTGCAGATCCCAAGAGCAACAGTGCAAACAATTGTTTGCAAGTATAAAGTGCATGGCACTGTTTTGTCACTGCCACGATCAGGAAGAAAATGCAAGCTATCACCTGCTGCTGAGAGAAAATTGGTCAGGAGGGTGAAGAGTCAACTGAGAACAACCAAAAAGCAGATCTGCTAAGAATTAGAAGCTGCTGGAACACAGGTGTCAGTGTCCACAGTCAAGTGTGTTTTGCATCACCATGGACTGAGAGGCTGCCGTGCAAGAAGGAAGCCCTTGCTCCAAAAGTGGCACTTTAAGGCTCGACTGAAGTTTGCTGCTGATCACATGGACAAAGATAAGATCTTCTGGAGGAAAGTTCTGAGGTCAGATGAAACAAAAATCAAGCTGTTTGGCCACAATGCCCAGCAATACGTTTGGAGGAGAAAAGGTGAGGCCTTTAACCCCAAGAAACACATGCCTACCGTCAAGCACGGTGGTGGTAGTATTATGCTGTGGGGCTGTTTTGCTGCCACTGGAACTGGTGCTTTACAGAGAGTAAATGGGATAATGAAGAAGGAGGATTACCTTCAAATTCTTCAAGATAACCTAAAATCATCAGCCTGAAGGTTGGGTCTTGGGCGCAGATGGGTGTTCCAACAGGACAATGACCCCAAACACACATCAAAAGTGGTAATGGAATGGCTAAATCAGGCTAGAATTAAGGATTTAGAATGGCCTTCCCAAAGTCCTGATTTAAACCCCATTGAGAACATGTGGACAATGCTGAAGAAACAAGTCCATGTCACAAAGCCAACAAATTTAACTGAACTGCACCAATTCTGTCAAGAGGAGTGGTCAAAGATTCAACCAGAAGCTTGTGGATGGCTACCAAAAGCGCCTAATTGAAGTGAAAATGGCCAAGGGACATGTAACCAAATATTAGCATTGCTGTATGTATATTTTTGACCCAGATTTGGTCACTTTTTCTGTTAACCCATAATAAAGTCATAAAAGAACCAAACTTCATGAATGTTTTTTGTGACAAAGAAGTATCTGTTCCAATCACTCTATCAGAGAAAAATCTGAGTTGTAGAAATAACTGGAAACTCAAGAGAGCCATATTATGTTCTTTACAAGTGTATGTAAACTTTTGACCACTACTGTATACACACAGAGATGCAAGAAATGAAAAGACTTGAGTGAAATATTCAAAAAGCACAGCAAAGTGGCAAAGCAACCTATACTTTAGGTTGTTTACATGGAAGCAAAGACGCGGCTCGGTGAAAAGGTAAACAACATAAAAACACAGATTATATATGTGGGGAGAAAAGCCTAATAGGGGTAGATTACAATGGCATTACTACCTGGTGAGACACAAGTGCACACAGCAGGCTTGAGCTGTCTGTGGGATGATGGCACTGACTCACACAGGAGCTGAGCAGAGGGGCGAGCTCCATAAAGACCGCCGCTCGGAGAAAAGAGCAGCGCTCCAGTGAGTCATCTTCCACCAGTTTTGACCTTTATCAGTCAGACCTTTCACTGGGTTTCTGTTTGTATCTATAGCTGAGGATCTGTATGGAGCCTGCCAGTGTTTGTCCTCCCTCATTATAAGCCAAAGATTCTATAATGAGGGTTTTTTTCCATTAGGCTTCCGTCAAGAGCACCACAATTAGGTTTCAGTGGCCCACCGATGTTTCAGTCTTAAAGAGCAACTTGAAGATTGGAAACCCCATGAATTTATGTTGTAGAAAAATAAAATAGAGGCTACATGTTTGAAAAAAGAAAAAAGTCTGTATATGTGTATCTAATTTATTAGATAATTCATCTATTTTATTTTCTTATTTTTCTTTTGGGAGATTTTCTACCCTTGTTTTATGGATTTACCCTCTGTTTGGTCTTATTCTATTTATTCTTTTTCTTTGATGTGATATGGCATTTTTGTTGCTTTTATTAATATGTTTGTATCCATTGGTGTTCACCTTATTGATTTATTTTGTGAATCTTTTACCGTCCTTAACTATTTTTTCACTTTTGTTTCTCTGGTCCCTCTCTGGCCTTTTCTTGGTTGAATCCTCCTTTTTTTGGCTCGTCTGCGAAGTATTTGTTAAATGAAAAAAGCTACTATTATTATTATTGTTGTTGTTATTATTGTTATATACACTACAATGACATTTACAGTCATTTTTGTAACCAAAGTAAACATAAAACATGGTTGCGACATCACATAAGGGGAAGAAACCGATTGTCGGATTTAACAATAAGAAATTTGCATCCTAATAGTAGTTTTGGCAGTGAAGAGGTTAAAAATGTATATCCACATGCATTTAACAGACCGCAAATTTTTAGAGTCTGCCATGTGTCAAAGAGACCAGAAACGTACAAATATTAGGAAGAATAACAGCCGTCAAGCATGAAAGCAATCTGTGATGTGAGGAGAACCAGTGGGCAGCTGGGCTAAGGCCTGTATTACCAAGCAAGCTTAATGGGTTAGCCAGATATGTTGAGCCGAAAGCCAGAGCTGTCACAAACCTGCTACGTCACCATGGTAACTGATGCTGCACAGCTCACTTGGTCCCGAGGAGGTCCTGTTCAGAGTTTTGGATTGAAATTGGCTGTAAGAAGCATCTCCTTATAACCAGTTCAATTCATGACAATTCACTATGAGCAATACATATTCTCAGCTGGGGGAATACGTTACATCTGCAAACCTGTACATTAGTCATCCCACTCAATGAAGCTGTGCAGTTACAGTAGCTTAAACTGTATGTGCTGCATTGCCATGGGAACTGACATGCATTTAGTTGCAGAAAATGCAGAAATATGTTTGTATGTTTGGTCTTGATTTGCTGCCAAGTCTGTTTTCCACTGCTGGTGCTGCAGCTAACAGAACACAGATTAGAAAATTGATTAGTCTATGAATATTTATTATGAAGAATATTCCATAAAAAACATTACTTCCACTTTGATTTGGCCAAAAAACTCAAACAATTTCAATGTATCCTTCATTGTAGGACACCGTCAGTGAATGCATTTCCTCAATATCATGTTCACATAAGTGTGGTTTAAGGTTCGACAGCTCTAATGTGCAGCTGTCACAGCAGAAATAAGCAGCTGCATTCATAGTGTGCTGAGTGACAAACAAAAATACATATATTTACATGATTAACGGTTTTCCACCAGCATTCCTCTCCTGCATCACTCGCAATACCAGCGGCTTGTTTCCAGAATACATGTTTCCCTTCTTCATAGCCCTCCATTATAACAACCTGTTCCTCTTGGCTGAAGCAGGCAACACATAGTTGTGCAGAAGGAGGGTCACATGAGACTGAAGGAGAAAGCCTCAGTTAACAAAGAAACTGGAAAACCACCATCAAGATCTCAATAATCTCTGACTGGGGTTTCAGGTTTTGTTTAGTCGGCTTACATAAAGAAAGCCTGACTATCTTTAACGTGCCTAGTGAGTGACCCATGTTGTGAAAACGTTTGCCCTCACATGTCAGAATAAACTAATAATGGCAGTTTAATAGTGGAGTATTGGTACCTACAGTACCAGTAGTGGACAGGGATCAGCTGGTGTCAGTTTAACAGAAATCCACTGTTGGTGGTGCTGCAACTTCCTTTGTGATTGTTTCACACATTCAAATGTTCTCCAGACCAGGATTAGTTCCCATTTTTGCTCCACCTGGTGCCTGACTGGCTGAGAGATTGTCCTTCTCCCCGCCTACCCTTACCACTGATTGGACCGCCGCCCACTCCCATCCTCCAATCAGGCTGCAGCAATCACCACACCTGATTCAACCATTAGATGCATAAGTGGGTCAAAAATGACCCGATGAGGTTGTTTTCTTGCAATATCTATGTAATGAAAAGTTTTAATCATTTTATTTTCCAGCTGCTCCTCAAAAAACATGTTTTTGATATCATGCCATTAAAATTTTTAAGCTACCTTTAATACTTTTAAAGAAATTGCAATATTTGTATCACTACCCCAAGCTGTTTATCACTGACAATATCATCCAAGAGGTGATGCAGCGTACAAACTTGGAGGGATGGAGAGCAGCAACAGCTGGAGGAAAAGAGCAGAAAAGTGTCAACAGAATAGATGTTGACATTAATCTGTTGCTGTTCTGTGTAATAGTCTTCTTTTTCACAGATCAAAATGTTCAAAGTGTGTTATAAAGTGAAAAATAAACATATTTCAAACATGAAATCATTCTTGTGTGGACAAAAATATAATACAAACAATAATGCAATTTATTATTCTTAACCAAAATGACAAAAATGGCATAAAAACACATTTATTCTCATTTTTGACCCCCTTATGGAAGAGTGTAGGGTGCAATCTCTCATGCATCTGAGGGTTAAAGGTGTATTGTCCTTGTATAGTCTGAAACACTTGCTAGCACCTGGTGTTTTTCCTCACTGTCTAGCTCTAGCTGGTGTTGTCTTCATGTCTTATCAGAGGATAGTAGATGCTAACTGATTTGTTAATTGGTCTAATGAGGAGCTTGTCTGCTTGGAAACTGTGCCAGACTTTGCACAGTTAGGAGTTCATCTGTTAGGTACACTAGGAGCAAGAGTCCTCATACCTCAGTGTTGCAGTTTAGTGGTTTTCTTTTGTAGCCTTTTGATTTTATTTCTGTCACTGATTTTACAGCACCCGCAGGCCCTGTTTTATCTCGGCAGTTTCACCTCCTTTGTTTGTTAATTATATTACTGTGCAATCTATAAGCCCGCTAAACCGAAAAACAGCTGGTTTTATGTTGCTTCCCGTTACGCTTGCAGAGATGGGGTGTAACACTGACGCCACGCTTGACGCTGCCACATGGGGAGAAAGAGAGACGTGGCAGAGAGCAGACTAATTTAGAGGTTTGCCAACGTTATAATAGAACACTTGCGATGCACGGTTCAAATTTGTCGCTGACGGTGGATGTGTGCACCCAACGAACCGCACCAAGTATCAGTCTACTGGCTTAGACAGTACATTAAGAGCTCTATCATATCTCTGGGAACTTAATCCATCCATTAGCTATAGCTATCCACTTCATCCTACGGAGGGTTGCGGGCACCTGGAGCGTATTTCAGGGCGAGAGGAAGGGTTACAGGCTGGACAGGTTGCCAGTCGAATCGCACGTTTACACTCACACTTACTGCTAATTAACCTAACATGCATGTCTTTGGACTATGGGAGGACAGAAAACCCACACAGCCGCAGGGAAAACATGCAAACCCAACATAGAAAGATATAAGGTTCAAACCAGAATCACCTACAACCCCGTGCAGCCTGGAACTTATTCCTCTTGTCCAAAGGGAGCGCTGAACATGACCACATTTTACCTTAAAGATGCAGCAGTAAAGCACCTTCTCTTGATCTGTGCATGATGCACCCAGGCCTGAAAATGAGCTACACTGATAGAAAATGTGAGGACCCAATATCCTAACATGCTGGAGTTTATGCAGCCCGCACACCAAGATGAAAAATTATATGATACGAGGTAAAAGTAGCGGGGGAAAAAAGAACAACTCGCTAAATTACAGCTCCTGAGGAAGAGATGACTCCCTTATGCGACACGTTTTTGGAAGCACTGCTCAATATATCTGCTTTTTCATCCGAATTTCTGCCTTTAAGTCTCATAAAACATATGAAATCCAGCATTAACTTTTCCGAACCATCACTCACAAGAAATATTAAGCATAAATTCAGTGAAAAATTCAAGCTGCACGTTGCTCTTTAATGTGATTATGAGAACATTATGATTAAGGCACAGGTCACCCGAATGCATTAATCTTGTTATGATATTTATGTTAAGGTCATATGGAGATGATTAATGCTGCAGCTACGACATCCACTATTAGTCACCTTGTTGGAGGCTTATTTAGACACTTAACTCCACATGAAATTGTTCTCTACGGTTACAACACTTGCTCAATAATTAGACTTCTACACCTAGTCTTCATGAAATGACTGATTCGAGTTGAAGAAGACAACATCGACATTATAAACGGAGGATTCTTGATGTGTCAGAGCTGAAATTCAAAATACGCATCATCTATTATACAGTTCCAGATCAATAAAAGGATATATTTGGGTATTAATGCTCGTCTCGGTATCAAGTCCACAGCATCAAAGGAATGCTTTGCAATTCTGGGAGATACACATTTGTTTTCTTGCCGAGACTTAGACAAAAAGATATCATTTTCACATCCATCCTATACATGTTAAGCTACAGCCAGCAGCTGGTTAAGTTAGCTTAGGATAAAGATTGGTGAAATAAAGAAGAAGGATAGATTAGTTCAGTTGTAAATGTAACAAAACTCACTGTCCTGGCCAAGAAAACCCCAGCAATTACACTATTGTTCAAAAGTTTGGGGTAACTTAGAAATGTCCTTACTTGTGAAAGAAAAGCAGTTCTTTTTTCTCAATGAAGATAACATTAATCAGAAATACAGTGTAGACATAGTTAATGTGGTAAATAACTATTGTAGCTGGAAACAGCTGATTTTTAATGGAATATCTCCATAGAGGTACAGAGGAACATTTCCAGCAACCATCACTCCTGTGTTCTAATGCTACATTGTGTTAGCTAATGGTGTTGAAAGGCTCATTGATGATTAGAAAACGCTTGTGCAGTTATGTTAGCACATGAATAAAAGTGTGGGCTTTTGTGGAAAACATGAAATTGCCTGGGTGACCCCAAACTTTTGAACGGTAACGTAATCTTCAATATAGCTGCAAAAAGGTTAAACACTCAGTTTTTATATGGATCCAACAAACGAGATACAAAGCTGAGGTGCCGGTGTGCAAATTTGATACACTTAAGACGGATCTGGACTCTCCTGTTTCAATGCTTTACACAGAGAAAAGCAGCCGTTGACTGTAGCTTCACATTTAGGGGACAGATATGAGTGTGCTATCTGCTCATCTAACTCTCCAAACTGAATAAGCTTATTTCTTGTCAAAGCAGTGCAGTGACTATAATGACTCAGAGGGATTCTATTTACCAGGTCATGTAGACCTCTCCAGAAAATCTGAATTAACCCAGTGCACCGTAACCAGTAAACACTCCAGCAGCAGCAGTAAATTGTGTAGTGTGCCTAATGCTGACCCAACTCATTCCAGAAGCGGTCACATGTACCTACTTCTTCTGCCAAGCTTTCCCATCCAAGTCAATTTCACAGCTCGGCTGTAGCGAGTTTTTCCCTTTTTTCCCCCCTCCCTTTCGTTTCTTTCAAACTCAATTTCAAAGAGTTCTAGGAGACAGCAGTGGTCTCACTGTTGGTCGATCACATTTTCTCATTAAAGGCACCGTAGATGCCTTCTGATTAGGACATGAATAATAAACAACCCTGTTGTGGGAGAAGCCCCGTTTAATTCACTGTCCATCCAAGTGTATTAAGGAAACTGCTTCTCCTTAGTGAAAAAAACCCAAACGGTCTCAGACATATGACATTGTTGCTCTCGAGTTAATGAACAACCAATCAGAATGTGTTACAGCGGCACACTGCAAGGGAACAGAAAACAGCATCACTAATACACACAATATAGCTCAACGCCGGTGTGTCTCAAGTAACAGTTTTTCATATGATACTCGATCTATCAGGTTGAATGACTCCCTCCATATTTCAGAGTAGTTCCACCTCTATCGGTTTCTTGGATCAAAAAAACCTTGATGTGATTTGAGCTCCAATTTGCAAAGTAATTACAGAATATGACAGTTTTTCTTTGTGGTATTGGGGAAAAAAAGACAATTAAATTAGGTGAATGAATTTGTATTCTAATGCGTCCGTCAATGTGCTGCAGCACTGACACAGGGTCAACGTACATCCATTCATGAGCTCTAAATGACACAGATCACACATCTTTGGCTCATGAGGTAATCGTCATTCAGAGGGGTCCTCCTGATTATCATAGCATTAACGCCACACGAGAAGCCACCATTAATAATTCAGCACCTTCTCTTCCTCGGTTAAGGACTTCCTCTGGCCTCACATCCAGTTTGTACATGTCTTCTGCATGAGGATTGTCAAGGTGTTATGTCTCCACCTACAGGTAACCCGAGGAACTGAATCTTGCCTGTGTGTGTGTGTGTGTGTGTGTGTGTGTGTGTGTGTGTGTGTGTGTGTGTGTGTGTGAACCCCACTAGACAAAATGCTGAACTGATAGGCAGGATAATCATATAAACACTCTGAGCAGCATTTTAATCAGATCCAATTATAGATCTCTGTCATATTTAATGACACATTAGGTACAAGTGGATGTGATTAGGCTTGTGAAATCAGTGGAATTCATGGGAGATACTGTATGCATGTAATTGCAGCCACATATCTATACGGCTTTTAAATAGAAAAAATAGCAGATTAAGTACAAATCGCCATTAATTAGGGGGCGTATAATGTATTACAAGCAGAGTTTTATTATTCAAATTGAACAATAAAACGACATCCTCCCGAGACAGTTGTACAATAATGCAATTTGTGCAATTCTTCTAGAAAAGGTTTTTTTTTTTTTTTTTAAAGAAAAAGTGACACAGAGCAGAGGAAAATTACATGAATCCAGAAAGTTTTTCCTTCACTTTCTCCTCGATGTTTGCATAGTATTTCATTTGGCCGAGCAGCGCTTTGGCAGCCTGGAGCTCTCCTGATAAAAAAAAAAGAAACAGAAAGGAGGTTTAAAAGGAAGTTCAATCAATGACTCACTCGGTGACTTGAAGGGAGGATTCGGTGCAGATTACGAAACAAACAGAAGGAATAAACAGAGGAATGGACAGCGCTGAAGTGTGAGGTCTGACTACAATACCTTCACGGAGGGCGGCATCTATCTGCTCGGTCAGTTCTGCTAGTTTTCCTGTAGGTGAGGAGAAGACAAGTTCCAGTTCTGCATGTGTTAACAAGACGTGATACATAAGGAGCTTTTTATTTCTCAACAGCACACTTGCCTGCTTGATTTGAAGTAAACAAACCACGTTTAAAAAAAAATCAAAGAGGAGCCAACACAGTTTGATGTGTGCAGCATGTAGCACTAAATTGGATACAGTGGAATATTTTAGTTTACAAAATGGTAGAGATAAATATGTCATGTATTGAAGCTTTCGATCTTATTATTAGGCAACGAAGCCCCTTCTATAGTTGTAAACATCCGTTAGATTTTCACTGAGTCATTTTTGAAACTGTTTATGACTCAGCATTTTATCCACATCAGCCATCCACTGGGTTTTGTAATTACATTCTACAAAGAAGTTTTTATCATTCATGAACTCAACCTGGATTCAGATTGTCTGCATATGCAAACTTTCATGGTTGGTTTGTTTGGTTGCACTGTAAATGGGAACACCAGCAGCTCTTCTGTTGTATTTCTGACTAGACCGGCTCCTCGAGGAGTGTTGCCTCTCCTACTACACTGCACTTCATGTTGCCATAGCAATCACAGGTGTTTCCAGATCAGCCAGAGTTGAAATCTCACGGAGAACTACACTACTGTTCACAACTTTGAGGTCCCTTAGAAATGTCCTTATTTTTTTGAAAGATAAGCAGTTTTTTTCAATGAAGATAAATTAAATGAATCGGAAATCCGGTCTAGACATTGTTAATGTGGTAAATGACTATTGCAGCTGGAAACAGCTGATGTTTAATGGAATATCTCCATAGAGGTACAGAGGAACATTTCCAGCAACCATCACTCCTGTGTTCTAATGCTACATTGTGTTAGCTAATGGTGTTGAAAGGCTCATTGATGATTAGAAAACCCTTGTGCAGTTATGTTAGCACGTGGAGAAAAGTGGGAGTTTCATGGAGAACATGAAATTATCAGGGTGATCCCAAACTTTTGAACGCTAGTGTACCTTAGCGCCTCTGAACCTCAAAACCTGGCAGTGGGTTTGAAACGCGTTATTGTGTTTTGTTTTGGTTATAAATTGTCAGAATTACACTAATATCCAGAGCCAGAAATCGTAAAAACAGAAAGAATTGTCCAACTTTTAGCTTGCCAATAGTTTCTGAGCAAATAATCAACAATGCATAACCACATCTTGATTCAGAATGGTTATATTTCACTAAAATCTCATCAGCATACATGTTTCACTCAAAAATATTCCAAAAAAATACACCGTTTGCAGTAACTAGAATATGCAACAAGCCAAAAAAATTCTGCCTGCGCTCTTCTTTGCTGTCAAGCCATTGGTGACACAGCCCTGGTTAACAGCCACATAAACATAAATTTACAGACTCTTCAGGTGAGCTAGGCTGAACTGCAGGCTGTGTTTACACAGAGCAGAGAGGTGACAAGTATGGAAACAAATCTATAGTATGTAGAGCCGCCATTTAAAAAGGTTGCACGTTCTGATTGCATTTTTTTTTCAATTTTGGTAAAATAAATAATCAAAGGAATTCCAATTTAGTTTTTATTCCTGTTTGCATTATTTATGCAATTATAACAGTGTTGTATTTATTCCCTCTGCTTCTAGACATTGCTGTTCTGGTTTCATAGAGGTGTAGGACTTGGAAAATGAGCCCATGGTCAGTAAAAATGTGGCAAAAATACCTAAAAATTGGGTCTCAGCCAGTGTCCACTTCAGCCAAAAGGCAATTTTCATTATTTAAATCGTATCTTTCAATCATTTTTCGAAGGTCTGCAGCCAGAGTGAGAAATGTGCACAGGTACCTGTGTTACTTTATGATCAACAGTCACACAAGCAGAATTTCACATCAATCCTTACTTTTCGTGTCTTGGCCGATCTTATTGGCTTCTTCTGGAGTCTGTGTTTCATCGAGGGCCTCATTGATCTCCATCAGCTCCATCAGAAAGCCCGAATCAGCCCCAGTTTCAGTTCCCTCCTCTAGATGCATCCCCTGTAACTCCAGCTGAAAACATACGACATGAGTCCATCAGAACTCAGCCGCTCCTTTAAATGCACATCACTCCTCCTGACTGGCTAACGGCGGAGAACAAGCGATCAGACAGATGGCGCTCGCAGTTATGAAAATAGACTATTCATTAGAAGTTGAGTCGGGGATTTCAAACTCACCATATAAAGACCACGACTCAAAGGCTTAAGCAGAGTCGTGTATGCTTTGTTCACCAGAGCAGACTGGCTTTCTGAATACTCCAGTTCTATCTGCAAAAAGAGACCTCTGTTAAGTTCACTTCTAATGAATGCATTCATTAAAAAAAAAGGGAGAGACAATCTGTATTATGGTGATTTCCAACTCATATTACATGCATTTTGCAACAAGCAACATTCACAGTTCCGCATCAAACTGTGACAAAAGGGAATATCATCGGAGCTATTTTACACCTTGCCATCCCAATATACATCACTGTCAGATTTTTAAACGCCAAATCCTTGGTGATACTGACAATTATGTGTATGACATGCAGCTACTCTTTTGTAGTCTCGCAGTTTGGGACCCTTCAAGAGATGCAGGTGTGAGTTTGATGCGACAGATGTGTGGAAACAAGACAGGGAGGAAAATATCTTGGAAATGGTTGGCAGATTCGAGTACATTTTGCAGCTATCAGGTCTGTCAGCTCTTGTGAAAATCAATAGTCTCAAGCTCTGGCCCATGGGTCCATCATGCGAAGCTGTTTCTGTAATAACAACCAATGCAGTAGGTGGCTGCCTTGTAGCCTCGTATAGGTAATGAGTTTTCTATATATGATTAAGACCCCTGAGGCTGGAAGATGTCTAATTAAGAAAAAAATGGCCAGAGGTGGTGATAAATAAAACAGAATGAGTAGAATAATGGACAGGTTGTGTGTGTTGAAACCACCCAGACTCCCTCCCCTCTCTCTCTCACATTCTGCTGAGTTTAGCTTTCATATCATGACAACGTTCTGCATTGTGCTTCTCCACCTTAGTGTACAGAACAAATTACATGCACAGCGACACATCTCCACTCCACCTTGGATTCATGATGCTCATTCTCCCAAAACGCCATGCATTTTCCTTCATGCTCGACAATAGGGGCAAAATGGATAATGTGGAAAATGTACGACTATTTACCACGTTGTCGATTATCCTATACGTGCATTCAGCTTTAAACTGCTCAGACGCGCTGGGATGAGCCTTGTTTATTTCAGTGAAAGCTGCACTCGTCGAGATGTTCGTGTAAAATATACGCTTTGCTGTCTCATCGGCTTAACTGTGCTGCGGGCTGAATGTCATTTACCAAGTACCTCAAACCTACGTTTCCTCAAAAGATCTACTACAGATCCACTGCTGCACACTTATCCGTTGAAATCATACAACAACTGAGCAGCCTTGGTGGAGTACTGAGCTGTTTTTTTTTCTTGTTTCTACTGTATTTGACTATTAAACCGTATATTCAATATATGTAGTTTAAGAGGGACGGGTTTGTAACCTGATTTAAGTACAGTGACAAACTGATCTGCTGCTGTTTTACAAGAGAGTTTGTGAACTTTGCCGTTGCATTACTTGGACATGTCGCACTGCTGTTTACGCTACTTAATTTCCTCATTCACTGTTTATTTTTCTCATTTTATCACACTTTATGGTGCATTTTTCAATCTAGTACATTTTTATTCATAGCATATTTGACACTTTATTGTGCATTTTGTATCTTGGTGTATTTTTCTGTATTTATATCATACTTTATTGTGGTGGTGGTCACTTTACTCTTTCCGCTGGCTACTGCAGCAACAGAGTGTGCCCTTGAGGATCAGCAAAGTATGTCTATTCTATGCTAAATGGAGGATGAACCATACACAGAGATCACAGATCGCCAGTACAGCATTATTAAAGGCTGCCCTGTCGTAATTAAAACTATCGAAGACTATGTACCAACTCATGAACACGTCAGACAACAAAATAGTTTCAGTTCAAGTTTCTGCAAGTTCCTGTACAGACTGAAGGCTGCTGGTAATGGTCCATTTTGACCTGTCAAAAACTTTCTTGCCCACTTTCCAGGCGAGGCACAGTTAATTTCAAATGATACTAATGCCAATTCCCCAGCTCCAACACCATATGTTATGTAATACGTCCCATAATGCAAGTGGATATTTCCGTTTTCTAACTATGCATATAATTCAAACTCCAAAT
Source organism: Amphiprion ocellaris (assembly GCF_022539595.1). Taxonomy (NCBI): domain Eukaryota; kingdom Metazoa; phylum Chordata; class Actinopteri; family Pomacentridae; genus Amphiprion; species Amphiprion ocellaris. Next base: position 37,359,052 of record NC_072771.1, read on the forward strand.
GTATAGTCGCTAGTCCCAAGTTGCGATAACTCCAAGAGCGTTACTATGAAAAAATCATGGTCATTTTCTTTCTAACTTGTCAAATCTCCTACAGAGGAGCAGACAAAACTGTTTTCACAAGCTGATTCTCTCCACTATTGACAGACCTGTTTGTGTAAAATCACTGGAGTGTCACTACAATATTAGAGTTTAATTAACAGATGCCTTTTTCTGACAGCCAGAGTATTAATATGCAAAGTTGCCAAGTGCAGCTTTCATACATTATTGTTTTAATACCAAAATGAATGTTTGCATACAGTATGAGTGCTTACACACCAAGATAAGTGCAGTTCATATCTATCTGTTGTATATTTAACTAGGGCTGAAGCGTTTCTCTGATAACAGAATCAGCAGCTATTTTGACAGTCAAATAATTGTTTCTGTCATGTTTTTGAGTAAAACTGGCAAATATTAATTGGCTGCAGCTTCTACATTGTGAGGATTTGATGTTTTTGTTGTCATGATGGGATACCTTTGGCTTTTAGTCGGTAATTGAATGTTTTATCATGCCTGCTGGAGGAAAATATAATGGGCATTTTCATTGCTTTTTTAATTTCTTATAAACAAATTATTACCCGAGTAATCAAGAAAATAATTGGCAGATAGAGAAAATAGTCATTAACTGCTGCCCTGTATTTAACCTTGCCCGCTACTTACTTTTGATCATCTGCCTAAATGGGCTTTTAAAGCTAAATTTGCATTTCAGTTTTTACGGCAGAGTTTCTTTGAGAAATGTGAGCAATTATTTCTTCCTAAAAACTGATTAAGTAAACCAGCTGTTAAAGACCCCTTCTGGTAAAAATCTAGTTTTTTACCTTGTTAACATGCCCATATGCTGTTTTTTTTGTTTTTTTTTTAATATATGCTACAAGACACATTATAAGTGAAACAAGCAGTTAATATCACAGCTGAGTAATTTAACTACAGTGCTCCAAAAATCACAGTGGTTCATACTTAACAAACTAAAGGATGAATCCTTTCAATTTGCAGGGTGGGGCTTTTTATATCATTAATGTTATACAGAATTGGTTTAAACATGTATGGCTGAATTACTCCAATACAACAACTGAGATTTACACATACTTTATTCATCCCCAGACGGAAGTTCTGTTGTCATTGTGCAGTAGTTTTACAGTGTAGGAGCACAACTCTAGGTGAGCTGGTGTGCTCGAGCTGCCGTGAGTAGCAGAGGGGTGGGTGGGAGATAGAGGTTGGTACTTCATAAATGTGAACAAAAGGAAGGAGGAAGAGCTATATCTGTTTCAGAGAATAAAATGATTATTGTCAGGAAAGAAAACAAAACAAAACATCACATCTAAATAAGTAATTTTGATATCAATGACCACAGAAGGGCTTTTCTACCACAGATTTACTCTGGTAGAGGATATAATATATTGTACACTACCATTCAAAAGTTTGAGGTCACCCAGACAATGTCATGTTTTCCGTCACCCATGTTTTCCATAAAAATCCACACTTTTATCCATGTGCTAACATAACTGCACAAGGGTTTTCTAATCATCAATGAGCCTTTCAACACCATTAGCTAACACAATGTAGCATTAGAACACAGGAGTGATGGTTGCTGGAAATGTTCCTCTGTACCCCTATGGAGATATTCCATTAAAAAACAGCCGTTTTACAGCTAGAATATTCATTTAATACACTAACAATGTCTACACTGTATTTCTGATTAATTTAATGTCATCCTCAATGAAAAAAACTGCTTTTCTTTCAAAAATAAGAACATTTCTAAGTGACACCAAACTTGTGAACAGTAGTGTAACACAGTTCCTAAAAACTGAATACAATTCAAAACATTAATACAATCTTAGGCAAACCAGTTCGAGGGTAATGTATATGCTGGTTTACTGGAACCACCTTCTTGATTACTTTCCTCTGATCTTTCTTCATCATTTTTGTAAAAAAAAAAAAAGTGCCTTTTTACCTGCTCAGTTGTTTATCTTCTGTTTATTTCCTAAAAATCTGCTTGTCTAGTCTTGAAATCATTCGTTTGATAGCTTAATATGAGGAGCACTGCCCTAAATGGCCTAAATTTGTCAGCGTTGTCCAACAAATCCATCTTTGTTACTTTGTCCTGAGTTATTTCCTTGGTCAAATCACAGTGAATCATGTTAACAAAAATAAACACTCAAGTGGCCTGATAGGGGCAAAAGGTCAGACCCAATTTCCTGCGTCACAGTAATAGATAAGCAAGCCTCATTTCATCAGCTGATCTCTATTCCCCTTCCATTCCTCAGCCTACCGGAGATTTCTGGCTGAAGTTGTCTGGATGAAGCGACCGCTGGAGCTGCAAATATCTTTTCTGCAGCTTTTGTGTGTCCAGCGTGAATGTGTAGTCACTGGAAAGAGGCAACACATGGCAAGATAAAACAGTTTGCTCACTGACGAACTCACAAACGCAGATAAAACATTAGGATATACTCGGGGATACTCACCAATCCATGATCTGGAAGTAGGATATCCCTTCTTCAGGGGGTTGGACCACTTTACATGACATACAGAAGAATGCAGGTTTTTTCTCAAAAAGCTGATTGCATTTCCAGCAGTTCCGTTTAATCTGACTTATACTGTAATTCCTCAGTGAAGGGATGTAATTAGTGTAGCAAAACAGACCATTTTCCTTTGTCAAAGCTGTAAAGTTCATGTCACTCTGCCATGTGTCCTTCTTGTGTAAGCTAGTGGACATACAGTGTCCTGAACATGTAACAGACAGCCGGTTCACCAGCAGCCGGTTTGGGTGAAGCAGAGCTCGGAAAGAGCGTACAATCCGCAGCGAGTTCACTGACAACATTTCTGAAATTAAAATCCACCGTTTGCTCCGGAACAAGCAAAAATCACTTCATAAACAAACGCTCCCGTTAAAAACATTGGCATCTCCGTAGCGGAAATTGAGCTCTTCTTCTACGTTTAGTTTAAGCGTCACAGCGCCCCCGCTCGGGTCGCTGGCGGCGCACAGCGAGCTCTCTGGATGCTACTGGAAATACAAAACAACACCGAGCTAGCTCATCTGCTAGCCACAGCAAACACAACCTTATTTTAACTATACGTTTTTAGGGACACGTTATATTTGGACGCGGCACCACCATACGAAGTAAGTCGAACATTCAAGCTATTTTTTTGTTAGAAACTTTCGTATTAAATGCGGCGTTTAGTGGGATGTAAACTTCCGATAACAGAAAGCTTAGCTCACCCGGCTCGTAGCAGCATAGCTCAGTTCGCTAGGGTTTTTTTTTACTTCAAAAACATCATTGTTTGTGGTTGGTGCTGACACTAAAGGCAGCTCGTCGTCAGATACTATCTCAAAAATAGTGCGTGAAGTAATTTAAAGATACACAGAGCGAACCCTCCTGCTTTAACTTTTGGTTGAGTAGCTTGCTCTGCGAGCTAGCCAGATGACAAAGACATCCCATGCTAACGTCACCGGCGGTGACTGATGGATAGTCTGTACAAATATTTAATTAACACACGTCTCTTTGTGACACTTAATAATAAATGGCTGTTCATGATAAAATATGGGGTTAAAAGACAGCTTCTGTTACTTTGTTTGCAAAAGGATGCCACTCTTAAATAAGCGAGAAAATAGCACTAACCTAATTTACATCTCCCAATGTCTTTTTCAGATCTAGTCAACCGTCTGGCGATGAGAGGGGCAATGGTTCATGAAGACTTTTGGATACACAAAGAGTGGCTGGTCCACAAGGGACATCATCAGGCTCTGGGGCACAGATAACACCTCCAAACTGGCGAGTATTTCAGTCACAGGGTGGACTTGTTGCTGTTATATCATCCGTCCATCCAGGCTGCTTCATTGGAATCGTTGTTAGGTGTGTGAAAAGTTCCTCTGAACTGGGGCCAGTGTAAATATGCATATTTGGCCAAGGATCAGACTAGGCGTCTCGACTCCTCGCCTTTACAGTTTCCGAACAAAGTGCAAGCTGTGATGAATGCCAAGTCTTGATTCTTGTTGTGTGTATGCGTGTGTGTAGGTGTGTGTCTTTTTTTTTGGGGGGGGGGGGGGGGGGGCAAAAGGTGACAGTAGAGTGTTCCAGAGAGACACTGGTTGGAGACAGTGGCTTCTATAAGGTAAACAGGATCTCCTCCTGAAGGTCGAGGGAGGTGCTTCTCAAGGCCCCCACAGACAATGCTCTGGGTATTATTAACGGAAATGGCTAAGAATAGAGAGCAGGGGAGCAAGGTGGCTCCTCTGGCGGTCGTGTTGTTTGGGTTAAACAAGCCAGAACGGAACATCATCTTTAGAAGAGTGACTTCTCGAGCTTACATGCTGGGTGTGGCGCACTCGCACAAGGCAAGGGGTTGATTTAGAGGGCTTTAGCTGGCTCTGATGTGCAGCAGAGGTAAAAGAGAGTAGCTGTGGATCGCTCTTGACTGTTTTATGCATGGAGTTGTTGCACTTTAAAGCCTGGATTTGTAAGTAAAAACTGTTTTTCAAGTCCATTGGGAGCATTTTTGTTTGTTGTTTCACAAAAGCTCCAAGTTATGTAACATTTAACGACAACAGCTCGGAGTTGCTACTTCGCTGCATCTTACTGTCTACGTGTCAGGTGTAGATTAAAATTGCATGGATGCATAAAAGCTTTAAACCCTAGGTGAGCAGTGGATAAAAGGTTTACTTGGGTCAATGTGTGTTTGTTTTACAACGTTGATGCAGGTCGTGATTTAATTCTGTAAAATACATAAGTGTGGTATTGAATAAAATACCCGGAAAAGAATGTGTGGTTTTCTGTTAATCCAACAAATTAAAGCCCAGTGAACAATGAATTATTGCACTGACGCATTTTTCATGTGAAGCAGTTTTGATTTGCAGCATTATCCGCTTTAACCCAACACACATGTGAGTGGTACAGATGCCTCAAGTTTGTTTTCTCAAAGTATGTATTGTTGTAGCACCAAATGCTCATGATGGAGCTGCTCAGTTTCCCTGGATGAGTATCATTAGGGATGCATAGGTTGTTGTCTAAATGCCTATGACAATCCTGCGTTGCTGTGCCTTTGTCTCTGTGCAACAGTGTAAATGTACAGACTTTACTGTGTCAGAATATTATGAAATTTACCGCTCTGATTAAGTGTTGCAATTACCATCAGAAGAGAAAGGTGGAGTTTGTCTATCCTTGCTAATTAGGCTGCTGATGAAAAGCTGACGTGTTGTTTTTATATGATTAAGCCAGTGTGGGGTTGTTATTCTCTTAATTTGCTCATTTATTATGTTTATTACCCGCATACATATTCAGGGCAGCTGTCTCTTTGCCTGCGTGTTATCCGTCTTTTTTATTCTTTTTCTTCGTGGGCACAGCCGATTAATTCTTCACGCATATCTCGCAGGGCGTAAATTAAAATGCAGACAAATTAACTTTATATTTTATCGATGACTAGTTTGCCATTTGGCCGCAACATTTGAAACACAATGTCCAGTATGACACCCCTCTTGAAAGCAAGATTGATTGTGCCTGTTTAAGAATAATTAAATCAATAACAGGGTAACCCACTCTGTAAAGTCCAACAGGAAATTCTTTGTCACAATTGCTCTTTCATTACTCGTAGCAGCTTTCAAATTAACCATCTGAAATGTTCTGATGTATGACCTTGTTAGTTAGCACTATAGTATTGATTTGTCAGCTTGGTGTTGTTGTACAGGGAAAGGTTGTTCAGGCATTGGAGGGAGAGAGCCTTTTATTTTTCATTTTCCAGAAAGCTCTGTACTGTTTTGATGCTTGATCAGGTTATTATATTCAGTCTATCACTGGTGCACGGTTTCTGATTATGTCCTCAACTCTTGTGCTCTCCCACAGATAAACCATGATCCCCATCACCGAGCTGCGGTACTTTGTGGACACTCAGCCAGCGTACCGCATCCTGAAACCATGGTGGGACGTGTTCACCGACTACATCTCCATCGTCATGCTCATGATTTCTGTGTTCGGGGGGACGCTGCAGGTCACCCAGGACAAGATGATCTGCCTCCCCTGCAAGTGGGTGGTGAATGAAACCTGCAAGAAGAACTTTAGCTCCAACATCCCCACATCGCTGTTCTTGGAGCCCAAAGGAATCCAGTACGATCTGGACCGCCACCAGTACAACTATGTGGATGCTGTGTGCTATGAAAACAGGTTGCACTGGTTTGCCAAGTATTTTCCTTACCTAGTATTACTTCACACCCTTATTTTTCTAGCTTGCAGCAACTTTTGGTTTAAATTTCCTCGGACTAGCTCCAAACTGGAGCACTTTGTGTCCATCTTGCTGAAATGCTTTGACTCTCCCTGGACTACTAGGGCGCTGTCGGAGACAGTGGTTGAAGAAAGCGATCCAAAACCAATGAAAATGAATGGCTCAATGGACCACAAAGAGTCCGTTATCAGCGAGGACGTAGAAGCAAGTGTTCCTATGCTTCAAAGGACAAAGACACGCTTTGAGCAGGGAATTGTGGATAGAACAGAAACTGGAGTTTTGGACAAGAAAGAGGGCGAGCAGGCAAAAGCTCTGTTTGAAAAAGTGAAGAAGTTCCGCATACACGTGGAAGAAGGAGACATTGTGTACAGACTGTACATCCGTCAGACCATTATCAAAGTTATCAAGTTTATTTTGATAATCTGTTACACAGGGTATTACGTGCACGATATTAAATTCAGTGTTGACTGTTCTGTAAATATTGAGAGCCTGACTGGTTACAGCGTGTATCGTTGTGCTCACCCACTGGCTACACTTTTTAAAATCCTAGCCTGTTTCTACATCAGCTTAGTTGTGGTGTACGGTCTGATCTGCATGTACACGCTTTGCTGGATGCTTCGGCGCTCTCTCAAGAAGTACTCCTTTGAGTCCATTCGGGAAGAGAGCAGCTACAGCGACATACCCGATGTGAAGAATGACTTTGCATTCATGTTGCACATGATAGATCAGTATGACCCTCTGTACTCCAAGCGCTTTGCCGTGTTCCTCTCCGAAGTAAGCGAGAATAAGCTGAGGCAGCTCAACCTCAACAATGAGTGGACACTGGACAAGCTCAGGCAGAGGATAACAAAGAACTCTCAGGAGAAGTTGGAGTTGCACCTTTTCATGCTGAGCGGCATTCCGGATACAGTGTTTGACCTAATGGAGTTGGAGGTTCTTAAACTGGAGCTAATCCCAGACGTTACCATTCCCCCGATCATTGCCCAGCTGGTCAACCTGCGAGAGATGTGGCTTTATCACACCCCAGCCAAAATCGAAGCTCCTGCTTTGGCTTTTCTGCGTGAGAACTTGAAGTCTCTGCACATTAAATTCACTGACATCAAAGAAATTCCCTTGTGGATCTATAGTCTGAAGAATCTCAGTGAGCTTCATCTGACGGGAAATCTCAGCGCTGAGAACAACCGTTACATTGTCATTGATGGACTCCGGGAGCTCAAGAGGCTCAAAGTTCTTCGTCTGAAGAGCAATCTCACCAAGCTACCTCAAGTGGTGACAGACGTGGGCATGCATCTGCAGAAGCTTTCCATCAACAACGAAGGCACTAAGCTGATGGTGCTGAACAGTCTGAAGAAGATGGTGAACCTGACAGAACTAGAGCTCATCCGCTGTGATCTGGAACGCATTCCCCACTCAATCTTCAGTTTGCACAACTTGCAGGAGATTGATCTGAAGGACAACAACCTGAAGACGATTGAGGAGATCATCAGCTTTCAGCATCTTCATCGGCTGGTCTGCCTTAAGCTCTGGTACAACCAGATCGCCTACATTCCCATTCAGATCGGCACCCTGACGAACCTGGAGAAGCTGTACCTGAACAGGAACAAGATTGAAAAGATTCCCAGCCAGTTGTTTTATTGCCGCAAGCTGCGCTTCTTGGACCTGAGCCATAACAACCTAACCTACATCCCACCAGACATCGGTTTCCTGCAGAATCTTCAGTACCTGGCTGTGACAGCCAATAGGGTGAGTGTACATTTGATTTTTATCCTCTTGTATTTGATTGAAATAATTAATCTGCCACTGAAAATTTGCAGATTCAAATTCTCATCTCGTTCTTCCTGATCCCAACACTCTCCGTGTCTTAAAATATAGATCGAGAGCCTGCCTAATGAGCTGTTTCAGTGCAAGAAGCTTCGCACTTTGAACTTGGGGAACAACTGCCTGCAGTCTCTGCCATCACGCTTTGGAGAGCTGACTGCGCTGACACAACTAGAGCTGAGAGGAAACCGTCTGGAGTGTCTGCCCGTGGAGCTGGGAGAGTGCAGACAGCTCAAGAGAACTGGTCTCGTTGTGGAGGAGGACCTGTTCAACACGCTGCCCACGGAGGTTAAAGAACAGTTGTGGAAAGCGGACAAAGAACAAGTTTGAACCACTCTGCATCTGTGAGTTAAAACAGATTCTGACCAACTGAGTCTGGATGCAGGAGGAACTCCCCATGAGTGTCCCACAGGCTTGTTAAAGCAGGAATGAGTCCCGCTGCAGCATCCTGCCATTAAGGTCGGGTAATGAGAACCAGTGCCAGTTCCATAGAACCAAAATACTGATTCTGGCAGCTTCTGGTTGTTCTCTTAGTTTATTTGATATTGTTATTCCTTTACAAACAACTTCTCAGGCCTTTACATTATAACCCAGTAATGATGCTTTTTAGCAATAATGTAGCAGTGCCATTGTGATCAAAAAAACCATGTGTTTACATTTTATGCTTCTCAATTATGGTATAGAAGTCAAAGTATGCAAAACTGTGGGCCAGCTTTTGCTAAAAACAGCCAGTTCTGGATTAATTAAGATTTAATTAAAATAATCTTTCGAGGACTGTTGCTTTGAAGGAACAAATTAGAGAGCAAAAATGACTCTTTATTTCTGTCTACAGATGATATTCAAAACTGTAGCTGTCACTGATTCCAGTTGTTTTGAGCTGCTATTGATTCAACATGCAAATTAGTTAATTAGGAAATCATGAAAGTAAGATAGAGTCTCTCTTGTTTGGAAAAATTAAGCAGGAGTTCTCTCACAATGTTTGACAGTTGATCTGATTTGGTTATCAGATGTTATATTTTTATATAGGCAGTGACAGTACAAATCAAAACCAAACTATAAAGGAAAGTTAGCAGTCCTGTTATCTAAGCCAGTCAGACACAACTTTTAACACTCTATCCGTCGTCCAGTAGTGACATGAGCTGAATTAAAACTCTGCTGGTCATCGTTTTTCTGCTCTACAGCAATGACCTTCAAATACCCCCAGAGCTCGGCTCGACACCGATGTGAAAATCTTGAAAGTATGAGGGGAATTCACAAACCAGAGATTACTCATGACGGGTGAAGTCAAGGAAGGTGATGACAAGACTGTTAGCGGTGCAAGTGCTGAGACGTTCGATATTTATATGAGTGCGATCCTTGCGTGGAGTCGGTTTGACAGAGTGGAGGGATTATTGGCTCTTTGGGGGGGAAGATGTGTGTTTGACCCAGCGCGTGAGGAAAAGCAATTATTCTACTGAACGCTACTCACTGGACCAGCATTGCAATTACATTAGCGAAGCATCCCATCAGGATAGCCGACCCTCACCACAAGTATACTTTTCAGTTGAGTAAAATCTATAAAATGGCCACGCTGCGTTTATATATATATTTTTATCTTTGCAATGAATTGCACAAAACAACATGAAGAGATCTGAGGAAAATGCTGAAAAGGTTTTGAATGAGAGGTCGGAAGAATTCAGATGAAGTTTGTGTAAAATAACACAGTACTGACTAATGGAATGGAGTCTCCAAATATTGGTATTACGATTGAAACAGATGTAGAAACACTAGATCGGTTTATTGATATTAAATCAACCACTGGTCCACTTGTATGAACTTATAGTTTAGAATTAATGTCCACAAATAAGTAATCTGTTTTTTTAACACCTGGCCTTGTTTATTATAGCGTTGTAATCAGATTTTTCTACCTTGATAGGGTAGTCCTCTTCGTTTTATCTTGCTGAACTGCATTACCCAGAATTCAGTGCAATGTTCTGTGCAAATGTTCACCTCTGTGTGAGATAGCAGCCATCTTTAATGTTAAATATTTAAATTGCTACACATTAAACTCAGAGGGCTGGGGTTATTATTTAATTTTATTATTTTTGTGCTGGTGTAGAAGAATAGTGCACTAGTGGCCACTTTTGACAAGCTAACTGAGGTGAAATTTGATGAAAAAACATTCCATTTAATGAAAAGAAGAAATTGTCAATCATAGGAATTAAATTATTCCTTTTATTCTGAAAGATTTTCTGTCAGATTAGTTGCCTTAACTTTATTTTTTTTCCTTTTAATGTTGTGGATTGGTTTTTTTTTTAGCATTTGTATGGATGAACATTAATTATTGTAGTTCTGGCCAATATTTTGATGCAATTATTTGTCCATAAAGATGCACTAAACTACTCCGCTCCAAATTACAATGTGAGCATCAGGACAGATGTGCTGTTGGTTTTATGTTTTGCTCTACTGTTTCGTTTGATTACAAGTGATCAGTGAGGCTTTTTTCAGTTGTAACCTCACCTTGTGACATTATTTAAAATACAGCTACCCAATTTCAAGTTTCCATTTATTAACCAGGGTCACTATGTGCTGCTGACAACGACCACAGCTGAAGTCGGAAGGGATGAAACATTAAAAGTCACTAAAACTTTGACCGAGCTGTTGTGTTTAGAGCTTATTATTGAAGATGCACACTTATTTTTGGAAAGGAAGTAGAGCTTTTTTGTTTTTGTTTTTGTGTTTGTTTTAGATGCACCACTTGCAGGAACCTGGAATAAAAAATGAAAAATTTTATTCAATAACAAAAAAAAAATCAAAAGCCAAAATTACAAATTAATATCTTGACATACTTATTTTGACTTAAACTGCATATTTTAAATCATCAAAGCCTCAGACATTTTTTTTATTTTTATTATTATTATTATTATTATTATTATTATTATTATTATTATTATTATTATTATTATTATTATTATTATTATTATTATTATTATCATCATTACTGTCCCTGTTTGTGTTTATTTTTAGAGCAAAGCTAAATAGTTCTGGCCTGAGAGTGACTTCTCAGGAGTTGTGTTTTGCAACAGTAAGCAAACTAATACTTAAAAATACGGAATTCGAAATCAGTGCACAGCTCCGATACAGCACAAGACATAAGAAGGGGTTCTTTTGTTCACCCTGAGATGGAAAAAATATCAGTTTATGTTTTAATAAACCTAAGAAATCCTGGACAGTAGCAATATACAGAATAGGCACTTGACTGAAAAGCATAGAAATAGTTTAAGCTATCTGCTTCAGTAACATGTTTAACTATGCTATAATGTGCAATATTGCCTTTTATTTCAACCATATAGAGGTTAGAAGTGAGTAGTAGTTTTCTAAATGTGCATCGGCATTTTCCTTGCGTCACATTGTTTTTACTCCAGACTTTAAAGTATATTAGAGGAGATTTTTTGGGTCCTAGAAAATGCTTTTGCACTAGAGCACCTCACTCACAGGCTACATTTTAATGCAAATGATGGAATACAACACATGCTTTTTTTTCCAGCTACAGGAAGGTTCAACTGAGTGACTGCCAGCCATGAGATTAAAATGGTATTAGTATTTGAGCTTTATTCTCTAGAACTACTCATGGAAAAACAAATTGATTTTGGTCCTTTAATGTCCCAAGTGGAGCGTTTTGAGAATACGTCAGCAATACACCTCAGTTTAAGACAATCAGCTGTTCTAATTAAGAAATGTAAAGTGTTGCACTGAGTACTGCAAAGAAGTGGTCAGTACTTAAAAAATACATTGTGTAGGTTGCTAGTAAAGTGGTATCAGTAACTAGATTAGGTTTTTGTCTCATAGTTATTGTTAATCTTTAGTTTTCTGTATTTTCCTCCTTTTTTTGGACTCATTTATGTTCCCCTTTTGACAGCTATTAGTATTATCATTATAGTATAACAAAATTTCTCAGGAAACCAGCTAGTACTCACTTATTTTTTGAGTTGATTGCCTATTTTTTTATTACACCTGGTATTTTTATTAATTTAAACAGTTGTGATAACATTTTTATATGCATATTTGTATACGTTCTTTTCTAGGTTTGGTGTATTTAATATTGGCTGCTGGTTTAAAAACAAAATGTGTTTTTAAAAGAGAAACCACTCAGTTTTAACTTTGATTCTGTGTTTTATGACCATGTGTTAATTGAGCTGTACCACGTCAGAGTTGTGTCTTCATTGTGAGTCGTGCAGGTGAAGTGTGTGTGTGAGTGTGTTCAGTGTTTTGTAGGTTTGCATGATGGAACTTTCTCACATCCCTCATTTCCCATGTTTGTTCTTTGTCCACTTAAAAATCGTTAATTTGGGTACAGCATTAGTTTCAGTGTTCCCAGATTCATTTACAGTCATAAAAGATACACACATTAGGTTTCATGCAGTTTTTTGTTGGGTTATTTTGCCAAAAAAAAGGGTATTTTCATGAAAAGAAAATCATCAATACAACAGTACTGAACCATGCAGCCTGTTTGAACACGTGTCTCATCCTCTCTTGTACACTGTCCACTAGGGTAAGAAAATAAAAAATAAGTGGTTGACAAAATTTGTCTTGTTTTCTGGGCATTGGTGCTGGATAAGAAACTGCTCAATGTGGTAGTTAAAATGTTTATTTAAAGAGCTTTTACCGGTTTTAACAGACGACATCACATCACATCTATCCTGGCTTCCCTCTACTGGCTCCCTGTTCCTTTTAGAATTCATTTTAAGATTTTACTGATCACTTCTAAAGCTCACATCAAGCTACATTTGTGATCTGTTGACCCCTTAAGAGCCTGCTGACAGCCTTAGATCCTCAGGTGGATCCTTTCTGATCATTCCAAAGTCGAAGCTTAAATCTAAGGGTGACCAAGCTTCCTCCATCAGGACCCCTTGACTTTGGAACTTTGCAGCGTCAGTAACTTCTTTTAGATCATTTTTGAAAACCCACTTTTGTAGACTTGCTTTTATGTGAAGTTTACTTTTAGCTTTAATTATTTTTAGTGCTTTATTTTGTAATATTTCCTGTTTATTTTATGTGTTCTCTCTTGTTTTAATTTTAGCTTTAATTTTAACTGCCCAGTTCTTTGATGTGATGTCATTTTTAATTACTCCACCAAGGAGCGTTGTGGAGTTATGTGACGATCGGCGTAGTTTGTCCGTCTGTCTGTCTGTTAGCAATATTATTCAAAAATGGACCAACGGATTTGTATGAAATTTCCAGGAAAGGTCAGAAATGACACAAGGATGAAGTGATTAGATTCTGGCAGTGATGCGGCTTATAGTCTGGATCCACAGATTTGTTAAAGATTTCTGTATCATTGCCAGAAAGCGGCACAGCGTCACTGTAACTATGACAACAAGTGAACACTACGTCAGCTACCTGCTGATTAACACATGATTGAGATCCTAGTACAAATCTATCACTGAGGACTTATCAGGACTTATCTGACAGAAATTATATGAGCAGCCTTGGCGGAGGATTGCGCTCTCTGAGTGCTTTTCTTGTTCTTTAATTCTCCATTTTTTCGATTTTTAATTTCTAACTTTTAACCCTCCATCTTATTCTCTTAATTTTTAAACTGCCTTGTTCCTTTGTTTGATTTGCATGCTAATCTAGCTAATTATTCACTCACTTATTGTCATTTTTGCTATTTATTTTAATTGACTGCTGTGCCTTGTCTTCTTATGTCTTGCTTGATTGTCTGTGTTGCATGTTTTGACTGTCAAAGCACCCTGTGAACACTGTTCTCAAGGGTGCTATATAAATAAAGTTTTTACTGTGTCTTGCAGAATGACACCAGTTGTGAGCATAAATCTGGACCATCTCCTCCTCAGGAAAAATGCACCACTTTAGCTTAATTTCTACTTGCATGATAATAAGAGGCCTCTTCTACCACCTAATGATGAGGTGTCGTCTTGTCAGATCTGGTTTAAAGGCCTTCATTTTCTCTGTTTTGTGCGTATGTGTTTTGTATTCTTATATAAATTACCAAATTCCAAGTTAACCTATAGCAAATCTGATCATAAAAAATGTAAAGCAAATGTGAGCGTGTAAGGATGCAGCCCTGAATGTTTCATGAATAGCCCTGAAATCTAAACTGGATCAAAATCTTTCTTTCTTTCTTTCTTTCGTTCTTTCTTTCTTTCTTTCTTTCTTTCGTTAATAAAGTCTAAATATAATCTTGGCCCAATGATCTAGCTCTTGAAAATAATATGTAGCTGGTCTAAAATGCTACTCTATGAATTTACTGTTCATCTGATCTGTTTACTAAAGCCAAATATTTCCCTGTCATGTCAAGTAGTTTATTGCAGAGATTTTTCTGCTTTGCAGTCTTGGCAGAGTATTTTCAGCATTTATGGATGTTTTCCAGAACTAATAATCATTAAAGTAGCTAATAAAATATGGCAACAGGAGGCCGGGTAGACACTTAAACAAATTGTACTTTGCAGTAAATAAATATGCCATCATTAAGTTATGCACAGATTTTTGGTGTGTTTTGTGTACAACACGGACAGCAGATCTGGCCTGATACTGATTTGCTTCCATATTATATTTTGGGATTATATGGATGCATTTTTTCTCCTCACCAGCACCTGTATCTTTTCTCCTGAACTATATAAAGTATCAGTCACTGAGATTGCTTTTAAATTAAAGACATAAAAAGAAATAATTCCCAGGCACAGTTTTATGTACAGTAATAGTATATATAAATAAGACCAATACCAAGCCATGCAGTTTGAGCCTCAGGAGTCTAGTCAGCCAGCCTGCAGTCACTGTGATATGAATGTAGTACATGGGCTAAGCTCAGAAAAAAAAATAGGATGACTTTTTACAATAAAATAAATTGAAAATGGAGCATTTATCTAGCTGAAATCTACAGACTGCTGGGGACTGAGAGGATTTGGGGGTTGACAGCCCATAAGCTCATTTTCGACTTTATCTGACCACTTTTCTACCAGCATCACCAAAATTGTGTATGCGCACCGCACACGTGTTTCACAGTATAGTTGACCAAACAAACTCTAAATCTTTCGGTTGAAAAATCTGCTAATGTGAAGTCAAGTTAATCTTGACGTTTAAACGGCTGAGAACTCCATGCGGAACCTTTCAGCGCCCTGTAACAATCCCCACCCGGGCATGTTTCTCCGACGCACCTGGTCGCAGACGCAACGTTTGAAATGGTAAATTTGATTGTAGAAATTTCCAGTAGATTAAAGTTAAAATTAAATACGTAAAGCAGCTCCAAAGGTTTTTAGGTGATGTCGTTGTTTAGCAGAGCTGATGTAGAAACGAGACGGTTTGCTAACGGCGTTTATTTAACGGAACAGTTTACTCGTTTGCTACAACAGACTAAAGCTAGGAAGACAACAGCATGAATACACATTATTAAAAGTAAATATTTAAAAACTAACCGTGTTTTTACTTGTATATTTTCCAGGCTGTCACCCTTCACACAGATTTAGGAGAAATTAAGATAGAATTGTTCTGCGAGCGAACCCCGAAAGCATGTGAGGTGAGTTTCATCCTGTCTTTATTATTATTACATTTAGCTGATATATTTGTTGTTTTCATAAGATGGAAATCAATTTGCAGGGACTTGAAACTTGCTAGATATGCAGTAATGTCTGTTGTGTAAGTACTCAATTGAAAACAGGCTAATTTGAGGTTCAGTGTTTGTCTAATTAAGAAACTTTACAATGCAATAGCATTGTAAAGTCTCACTTTATTACTATTATTACTTTTATTATCTTTTTAAATGTTATTATTTTATTTTATTTATTATGTTTTTATTAAATTTTTTATATTATTTATTATTGCTATTATCACTTTATTACTATTGTTACCTCGTATCACTTTATTACTATTCACACAGTGGTGAAAAAGTATTCTGATTATTTTCTTAGGTAAAAGTACCAACACAACAATGTAAAAATACTCCATTACTAGTAAAAAAATCCCACACTGGCTCTGTTACATAAATGCATAGATTTTCAAATGGGATTATTATTAGCATTTGCACATTTGAAGCTGTTTACACTATATACTATGTAATAATGCACATTCCTGCACACTGTAAACATTTCTGTTATTTAATAATACGTTTATATTTGTTTGGATTTGCTACACTTCCTGTTGATTTAACTCGTAACACTTACTTTGTATTTGTCTTGTGATGCTAACTGTCGACTTTCCTTTTTAATCTTTTTCTTTGAATAATTTCTACATGTTGTTTACTGTTATGCACCAAGTCAAATTCCTTGGATGTGAAAACCTATTTGTTTCATATACAGTTTTCTATGCAGAAACAACAGATAATTTGGGGAGTTGTAAGATGATGAATGGGAAGAAGAAAAAAGAAAATATTATGTTCGAATATACAAATCTTCTTTTGTATTACAAATTTTTTCTCGTCTTTGATTTTTGGTGATATCGAATCATTTAAAAATTGAGTTGCTATTTTAGTGCCAGTTTTAGTTGCAAATGTTTCAGTCTCCCGTTATCATTTTGTTTTCCAGAACTTTCTTGCGCTGTGTGCCAGTGGGTTCTACAATGGCTGCATCTTCCACAGAAACATTAAAGGCTTCATGGTTCAGACTGGAGACCCTACAGGTATCCATCTGTTCTGCATCTGATCAATACCTGAAATGTTCAAAATCACATCTCACTATCTGTTCATTGTGTGTTTGGTGAAATGATCCAGGCACAGGTAAAGGAGGAACGAGCATATGGGGTCGCAAATTCGAAGATGAGTACAGCGAACACTTAAAAGTGAGTAAATCCTCGAGCTAGTTTGCCTGAATATGTTTTCAATGTTGAACGTTGCTGTATATGTGTACTTCTTGTTTCCTTCAGCATAACGTAAGAGGAGTGGTCTCGATGGCAAACAATGGCCCAAACACGAACGGCTCCCAGTTTTTCTTCACGTACGCCAAACAGCCCCATCTGGACATGAAGTACACAGTGTTTGGAAAGTACGTAACTTATTTCAGATCAGACAGAGCAGAACCGACAGGATTGATTTTAGATCGCCAGCTGACATGTCCGTCTCTCTAACATGCAGGATTATCGATGGCTTGGAAACACTGGACGAACTGGAGAAGCTGCCTGTGAATGAAAAGACGTTCCAACCGCTGACTGAAACCCACATTAAAGATGTGACCATTCATGCTAACCCTTTCGCCGGATAGCTGGTTTCACCTCAGAAGTACAGATAGGCCTCTAATGCAGACATGGATATTTTCCATAAATCACTTGATACAGTGTGTGTTGCCTTGCCAAAGTTAAAATGAATAACTTGTCAGGGGGTAGAAATTGGAGAGAAAACCACCCAGACATTGATGATTGACAACGCGCTAACTGTGAGGCGGCAAAGTGCCGAGTTGTCTTCACAAAATTCATGCTTCATACATCAGCTTTTTCAAGTAGGAATGATATCCCAGAGTTGAATTTTACTGTCACTGTCGATGGAGTAGTGCCAGATTTTTGTAACTTGAAGCTGAAGTGCGGAACTTTAACTTATAAATGAACCTCCATCGCATTCAGGCCCTTCCCCAGTGAGTTCACACAATACTGACTAAGCTTCTCAGTACCAAGTAAATCTCTGGATTTGGCAGTATGCTACAGTTTGAGGTCTGTGACGGTATATATGCACTGGTAGTAGTACACCAGTAGCGACACATTTTATGTCAACAAGCAATGAGGGGTTTGTCGGCTGAAGAAGGTCAACTTGGACTATGCTCTGAGAAGAGTTTATAATGCTCCAGATTAAAAAAAAAAAAAAAAAAAGAAAACTTGCCTTTCAGGGGAAGAATTGCAGTCTAAAAAATAATCTGATGGTCAGCAAGGCATGAATCAGAAGCACAGTTAACAGTAACTTTGTATTTACCCACTGCTGGAAGAGAGAGACCAAAGTTCTGCACTGCAGGTTTCATATGAAATTCAGGAGGAGCCATAGACCGCATATAGAAGATGAACATAGCCATCGTGACATCCTCCATGGTCTTGTGGACTATCAGTTGAGTCGAGTTCTAAATTTGGCTGTCTTTTGAAACGAGATCTATAAAGTAAAATGTGGATCTGATTGGTGCGATACCGACCTGTCAGTCACAAGGTAGCCCCACCTTAAAGCATACCCTGCCTTCTTGTCTGTTTTACTTAAAATGGAACCACCATACTGCATTAAATCAGGCCTTAAAGTAGCCATAGATACCATAAACTCATTAGGAAAATGTTCACTGAGCTTATGAAACAAGAAACAAATAGGGTCATTTTCTCATAGACTTCTATACAGTTGGACTTGTTTTGCCACCAGAGGAGTCGCCCCCTACTGGCTGTTAGACAGAATGCAGGTTTAAGGTTAGCATTAGTCTGACTCACTGGATATAGACTACAGGTATTGGCCTGCCATTAGTCAGAGTATTCTGTAGTACTGAATGGTCTGGCTGCACCACACTATCATTCTGTTATCAGTGAAGAAAAACACTTGTTTGTATTTCTTTAAACCTATGACAGGCTGTGGCGTTTTTATGACAGGTTGAATGATTTTTGTGGAACATTTGCAGACAGGAAGATGGACACTAAAATGAATTATCCATTGAGAAAAATGACCAGATTTTCCACAAAACTCGGAAGATTTCGATGTCATAGGTTGCTGCCCAGAGGTGTTAGTGGTTGTTGTTTCCTGTAGGAAAGAAATCAGTAATGCACAGATAGTGGAAGGGAAGGACAAAGCCACCTGAAGTTAGCAGTCAGCCAATGGCAGGCTTATATCTGTGTCTGGAGTCAGACTAGTCTGCCATTGTCCATCAATTTCAAACAGCTTTCTCCTCCCCTTCCACTATCTATATGTTACTTTTTAAAAAAATCCCCTTGACTGTGCTAAACAGCAACCTCTGGCCTTGCAACCTACCACCCAAAGGTTTGGATCATACAATAAGTCAGCCTTGATAGTATTTTTCTTTTGCAGAATTAGTAATTTTCATGACCACCTCCCTGCATGCAAATGTTTCACCAAAATTCCCTGTCACTGTGTGAATGGGGCACCATCCCTGCATCCTGGGCTTAGCACCACTAAAGACAATTGTGATAGGTTTAAAGAAACACAAATATCGTTTCCTCTAAAGCAAAATAATTAATAGGTGCAGCCAGACCAATCTGTACAGTCCTGTGTCGGCTCTAGAAAATGGCTGCGCAAGACTATTTCTACATTGATTTCACTTTTTGGACAGTGAAATTACATCTGTCTTTTATATAGAGTCTGTTGGTCTTTGCTTTCTCCAGTTTGCTTTGTATGATGAGGGATTTAATAAAAGTGTAGGTTATTCAACTGTCCCCAGAATGAAACCATGTCTGACATTCTTTCCATTTTTCGTCAATGTTTTGTATTAAATAAAATTTTTATAATTTGAACATTTTGGTCTTTATTAAGCACATTTTCCAATATGTTGTGCATGCAAAGACACGTTAAATGCCTTTACTTGCAAAGACTAGCTGCTGAAGTCTGGTGGTTTTCGGTCCTGATGTGGTGCCAAAAAGCAATTTTCATGCTCAAAAGCAATTATCCTCGTGTCTCTACATGATTTTACCTCCTCTATATTCTATATGAACTAATTCTGTAATTTTTGTACCACTTGAAATAGCTTTAAAGGATCAGTTCAATTTATTTAATGCCATTTTCCACTTACCAGAAAGTGACTGTAGCGCCTACATAGTGACAGAGATGTTGATAATGTATCAGAATGACTTGATTTAATTCATTATTTTCATTGCTGATTATTTTCTGGATCAATTCATTAGTCCTTTGGTTTATAAAATCTTACAAAGTGGTGAAATGTGTCGATCAGAGTCTCTCAAAGTTAAAGATGTCGTTCTCATGTCTTGTTTTCTCCACAACGCCCAAAGAGGTTCAGTTTACTATCAGAAAGAATGAAAGAAACTATACAATATTCACATTTAAAAGGCTGGAATTTGAGAATTTTGGCCTTTTTTCTCAAATTGTGACAAATTGAATAGTTGACAAACTGATTATTTGCTGCATCTCTACAATAATACTGACCTGATTGTAAATGCAAACATTTCTTCAGTCACAATTTTTCAGTTTTCAAAGGACAAACACAGATACAATTCTGTATATTTGCATGTTAAGGCTGTCTGATCCAGATAAAAGCAGCTGTAAATGTATATAAACTGGGTGGTGGTCCCCAATCCGTGTATATTTTGGCAATTGGATTTTCCGTTCTGAAATGGGTATTGAAAAACAAAAAACGAGTGGCTATTTGATTTTCGTTTTAAAATACAAAAAATAAAATTGAAATACAAGGTGTTTTTCCTTTTCATGGTCAAAAAGGGATATACGAAATTTTAAAAATGCTTTGATTTTCATTTTATATTTAGAATAACAAAAAATAAATAAAATCAGTAAGAGACAGAAACGAAAAAAGGTCCGTTTTCTCATTTTCTGAGACCGGAAGTGGTCATCAGCAAGTGTGGAGCCAGCAAGATTCTCAGAGGGCGGAGCCAGAGAGCAGTGATTGGTCAGACTGACTGAGAGCCAGAGAGCAGAGATTGGTCAGACCATAGATATCTATAGAAGACAGGGCGCTAGCGTATCTAGTCTGCTATGTATATCTATGGTCGGTACGTCTGGTAGCATCTCTGGCTGCTGTTGACCTTGTTTTTGGAGTAAAACACGGTAAGAAGATAAATGCTTCTGACCAGTAGCGTTGTTTTGTCAGCGACTTGTGTAGAGTTGTGTTTTGTTGTGTTTGAGCAGTTGGTCCGGACGCGCTAGCTAGCTAAGCGGCTAAGTTAGCTAGCGGGCTAATTAACACAGGTGGCTAACTTACTGCTGAACACCTGTGTTAGTTGCTGCCACAGCTGTCCTCATTATTAGAATGACCTTCTCAACCTGTATTTCTCTGCTGTGTGTTTTAGCTTTAAAAAAAGTTATTTTACTTTAAGGTTAACTGAAACCTGTTCAGCTGCACTGAAGTTTAACATTCAGCTGGTTTGAATTAAACTGCGCTTAACTTAACATTGTGCAACATTACCTCTCTGAATCTCCATAATTTCATTTAATTCCTTCTCTCTCCCACTGCTCAAGTTCAATCCAGTATATAAAGTGACATTAATAGTGAATAAACTAACAAACAGCCATTGTATTTATTTATTATTGCATGTATTTGTAGTAAAACATGAGTTGAAACATCCTACTTTTGGATCTAGAACTGCACAAGCCGTTCATTTTCAGTCACCTGACGAGTTAAACTCCCCTTTTTATGTGAGGTTGAAGCAGAAAGTCTGAGTTAACAAAGAAAGTTGTTTATAATTTGCGATACCTGTCATCTCTGACTGAGGCTTTAGTTTTTGTTGAGCTGATTTACACGTAGAAACTTTGTTCAGGAAGATTTCTCAGTAGCTCAGAGGACAGGCTGCTTTTTACACAACCTTGTAAGAGAATGTCTGTCAATGCTTTCAGCAGAATTTAGAAACACAACACTTCCTAAACAGATATTTTGAGGCTGTGAGGTTGAACGTTTGAGAGTATATCAGTGTGTTTGTTTGTGGTCTTTCTGTTTCTAGGTGGAAGCTGAATTAGTGAGGATGACTCCTGCTCCTGTCATCTCTAAGCTCCTCACACATCTTTACCTGCACATGAGGAAAATCACTCCTGTAGAATGCAGGTATGTTTGTCATTATTATAAAAAGATGTTGCCTGGTGACCTGTCAGAAACCCATCATACAGAGTCAGCCAAAATAATGTTTACACACATCAGGAAAAGAAAAACTAGCATAAATATTTCAATACCAAATTTATTCAGACATCACGAGATTAATAAAAGTTATCTTTGGCCTCTACAATTACAAGAGGTGCTCAAAGTGGAGGCCACTGGCTTCCAGACATTTCTGTTGTGTTGTAGACGTCACTTGTTGATGCTCCATTCATGAGGGTAGCGCCATCTGTTGGGAAAACATCGTACAACAGGACACAGAGTTATCGTGATTTGATCAAACTTAGAAAGAGGAATCTATATGTATAGAAGTACTTATACAAATGAAATATTTATAAAAGTTTTTCTTTTCCTGATGTGTGTACATTATTTTGGCTGACTCTGACTCTGAACTTAATGAGAACAAAACTGTCATTTAATTGTTGCTCTGAAAGCTTCTTTAGTGAAAACCGGCTGGTGTTCTGCTTTGAAACAAACTGCTGTTGAGGTCTGTGTTTTTAGGTTTAACCCCACAGTTTCTGAATGAACTGATAGTTGTTTTTTTTTCCTGATCAATGTGGACGTTATAATTGATGGTAACATTTACTGATCATATAATCAGCATGACAATATAACAGTAGAACATTCTGACCACCTGACTAATACTGTGTTGGTCCCTTTATGCTGCTAAAACTCCTCTGACCCAGTGGTTCATCAGAACCTCTGGGGATGTCCTGTGGATTCTGTGGATCCTGTGGGTTGCAGGGTGGGTCCTACCTAGACCAGGCTGATCCTGGACCATCCCACAGATGCTCCATCAGATCTGGATGTGGGGAGTGTGGAACCCAGGTGAACAGCTTAGCTCTGTCGTGTTCCTCAGACCACTCCTGAGCAGTTTTAGTTTGTCCTGCTGAGGGTGGCAGCTGGCATCAAGGACTGCTGTTGCCATGGAGACTAGGGGGTTGTTTGTCCTGCAGTGTTTAGGTGGTGGTACATGTCAAACATCCACATGAACGTCAAGGTTTCCCAGCAGAACGTTGCATTAGAACAAGATGATGGATGTTGTTCTCTTCAGCTGTCAGTGGTCAGAATGTTGTGGCTGATTGGTGGATCTGTCTGCCTTTACTCTGACATCCAGAGTTATACAAAAGTGTAGTATGTGTGCAGTGCAGAAGAGATTTACTTTATTGGATGCAGTTTTAGTGGTTCCATCAGAGAAAATCATATCCATATACAGATTTTTATTAATTCCAGGGCTGGTTCAGTAAAGATTATAATAATAACTACATCAGATAATTCTTTGTTGCAGTTGGAATTTTGCAGACTGAGAGATGGTTGAGAAGGTTTGCAGTTCTTGTTTTAGCAAAATATGTTATAATAGAAGATCTTTATTGTCATTGTACATGAAATTATCTGCAAACCAGCAAAGTGCATCAGTCTGAGGTATCTAAAAATAAATAAGTAAAGAAAAATGCTTCTAAAGCCAATAATAAACAGAATATTTTGAGGGAATATTCTAAAAAGGAAAGAAAAGCTCCATTCTCACTCCTCTCAGGATAAACTGTCATTAAAATTGACTTTAAATTTAGCTTCAACACGAGATAAAAACATTTACTTTCATTACTGATGTTGTCAAGTTTTAATAAAGTTCATGCTACTTTTATAAAATGATGAAAGTGAATAAATTGTATTTCTGTGATCTGTGTTTGATTTCTGTCTTTTCTCCTGTCATCCAGATGTTCAGAGGGAGATGATGCCACATCTGGTCCAGCTGATGGAAGGTCTTGAAGTTCTCTGACTGGCCTCGACTGAAGATGGTCGTCTCACTGGATTTAAGGTTCAGATGCTCAGTAACAAACTCCACCAATGAGCCAACAGGGAAGCTTTAGGTTTATTAAATGTTGCTATGAAGGTTTCGCTGTTTTTCTTTGTGAATGCAATGTGCTCCAACTGAAACTTGAATTAGAACTTAGAAGTAAATCCTTCCATCTGAAAGGATTTAGTTGCATTAATAACCTCATAACATTCTAATTTTTATTCCAGTCTTGGTTGGAAATAGAATCTCTGTATTGATTCAGGTAAAAACTGAACTTCACAGCATGTTGGAGCAAAACAACCAGATGAAAACTGTGATGGTGTTGGATTGTCAGACCATAATGTTGCAGCTCAAAGCAGCTTTTCTAGCTCAGTTCATTCTGACATTCAGCTATGAATCAACACAGCAGATGGTGATCCATGCTGTGGAAGTCTCACATCTCCTGATTTAATGGAGCTGCTTTGCACTTTTTACACTGTTTATTCACCAACACTTTATTTAATAAAAGTCCCATCTAGTTTTTATGAGGAATGTGATGTTTTAATTTCTCTGTGAATAACTGCAGTCTAATGGAACAGCTGGAGTTGTAACATCTGTCCTGATATTGATCATGAAGTATTGATCAGAATACTTATGGTCAGCAGTCATCCCTGAAGTTTTACATTAAAATCTTTGTGTTGTGAACTTTGGTAAGAAGCAGAAACTTTAGCGTTGCCATGGATACATGAGTGTTAAATTCTGTCCATGTTTCCATTTTGGGAAATTCAGTCCAGCAGATGAGTTTGTTTTTACTGCCAGCTACCATTCAGTCTGAGATATTAAGAATAAATAAATGTGCATAATGTGGAAATGAACAGATTTTATTTTTATTTATTCATATAGCTGCTGCACGGAAAGTTCCAGAATGTGGAGGAATTTAGTCTCACAATCACAGACAATAAATATTATCTGAAAGTCAGATTATTGTTGTTTATCAGCACAATACAAAAAGATTCATGTTAGAAATATTCCAGCAAAGACTCTAGAATATCATGATTTATGTAACTTTACCTCAATAATATGAATGTTCAGGTTAAGATTGTGCAGTGATATTTATTCTGTAAGTTTAGCTGATTCAAGTTTATGACTCTGCACTACAATATTATTTATTATTTACATCATTATTATAATATTTAGGGTCAGACCCTACAGTATTGAGATTGAGAAATCAAATATTCTATAAAATGTAAATACACTGAACTCATTTGGATATATTTAAGTGAGACTCTACAATATTATTTGACACAAATCTATCTAAATCAACATTTTAATCATTTTTACTCCAAACATTTACTGGACTGATTTAAATATTAAAATCACTCCTTTCTAATCCTCTGCTGTACGTTCAAACCTGAGGCCTTAAATAGAAACACACAAGTATCTGATTGAAGGAACTTCTGCAGAGTCCTGGTTCCAGAACATGATGATAGAATTATAGACAAACTTTAACAAAAGCTGCCTGAGAGTTTACAGGTTTTTATGTTAGATTTCTTCAGTAATTTAATGAGAGTTATCAGCAAAAATCAAGTGTTCATTTGATGAACTTCATTTCCTAAAACATCCAGAATTGGAGCTCATATCTTTGGCAGCTGTAAAGTTTCTGCTCCTTCAAAGTTCACAACACAATGAATGAATTCCTAAAACACTCTCAATGCTGGAGAGCGTTTGTGATGCTGAAGCAGTGATCAGTTTTTCTGTTTCTTCTCTGGAGATGCACAATGAGGGACGTCTGCAGAGACTGAGAAAGAGTCTCACCACATCCTGACATGAGGAAAAAGACTTTATTGAAGACTACAATGAGAAAAACTATCAGACAGCAGACGGCTGCATTCAAGGTGAGCTCTGAACATTTGATCTGGAACAGGAATTCAATCACGGCAGCATGAGCTTCATTTCAGTCTGTAGCTGCTGAATTCATGGATGAATCATCTGGCACTAGAGAGGAAGACCATCAAACATCCACGTCAGCTGATGGAGGTCCAAGAGTCTCACCCAACAAACAACCTACAGAGTGAAGACCTCGAATCTGATTGGACGGCCTCCTATTCAGCCACATGTGTGAACAAATGCCTCTAAGCTGATTTGTTTTCTAAAATAAATCTAGTTTGAGTCCTAATCTATGCCTGTGTGTTTGCTTCTTTACACCGCTGTTAACAGTTTAGGCTGTTAGATTGTTCCAGATAAGACAAGTACAAGATTCTTCAGAGCCGTTCTACCACGAGCCTGACAGGAAGAACTCCAACAGCTACTGAATGTTCCTGTGGTTCCCTCAAGGCTACAGGAGGAGTCCTACGAGGACGAGCCGGTCCACCTGATGGTGGCCAGTCGCTGCGGTTCAAAGCCAACACCGACTACGTGGACTTCTACTGGACCACACGGAGGCCTTCAAACCGGACCAACAAGTTCAGCGACTCCCCGACTCGTGGGTCTGAGGACGCCGCCGAGCCTCGGTCCAGCCGGCCTCCTGTCTGTGGGTGTTTGAGTGCTGAGAGGTTTGTGGATGCATGTGAACGTTCTGTGTTGAAACAGCAGCTTTGGACTCAGTAACGCCGGGAAAAACCAAGAGCTCCTTTATTTGTGACTTCCACTAAAAAAACTGATGAAAATAAGTTTGCCAGGGTTCTGACTGATAACAGATTATTAAATAATGAAAATAACAGTTTAAATATTCCTTTAAACAATCCTTTTAGGTCTACATTTCCTTTACACTGACTTCTTGGTATATGTACAAGTATTTTGGGTGGAATATACCATTAAGCCCAATGTTCAAGGGTTCTTCTGGGAATATACCATTAAACCAACCTTTTAGGTAAATGTTCCAGGATGTTGGGTAGAATATACCATCAGATCAACCTTTTAGGTCTACATTGGAAGATTTTAGAGTAGAATATTACTCCAAACCATCCTTTAGGTCTACATTTAAGGTGGAATACTCCTTTACACCAAGATTTTTTGGTCTACATTGAAGGATTTTAGGTGGAATATTCCTTTGAACGAACTTTTTAAGTTTATGTTCAAGGATGTTGGGTGGAATATACCATCAGACCAACCTCCAAGGTCTACAGTAGTGAATTTTAGGTGGAATATACCATTAAACTCACCTTTTAGGTCTACATTGGAGGATTTTAGGTGGAATTTTCTTCCAAACCGTCTTTTAGTCTACATTTAAGGATGTTTAGGATGGTATATTCTTCCAAACCAACTTCTCAGGTCTACATTTCAGGTGGAATATTCCTCCATACTAACTTTTTTGGTCTACATTGAAGGATTTTTTCTAAACCACCCTTTCGGGTCTATATTTGAGGTTTTAGGTGGAATATTCCTTTTAACCAGCCCCTCAGGTCTCTTTGAGGATTTTGGATGGAATACTCGGTTAAACCAACATTTTAGGTGCATGTCCAAGGATTTTTGGTGGAATGTTCCTTTAAGGTGGATGTGTGAGGACCTTGTAGGTGGAATACTTCCTGAAACCAACCTTTTAGGTCAACATTCAAAGATTTAAGGTGGAATATTCCTTTAAACCAACCTAAATTTCATGTTTTGATCATTATCAAGTGAGAAACCTCAATCCAGACTCCTCATAATGACGTTTGAGATTTATGCTGCTGTTATTTGTTTAGTCCAGACTAAATGACAGAAATCCACAACTGTAATTTTATTTCAGGACTCGGTTATTAAATGTCAAAACAATCCATGTGACTCTAAAAACTCAACAGCTTTACAAACTCTAAGATTAAACTCTCCACAAGGATCCAAAATAAGTTGGACTTCTACATGAGAGCTTTAATTATTCTTCATCTACTTCCTGAAAAGTTTGGTCAATAAAAAAGACAAAAACTAATATTTTCAGCTGAACTAAAGACAGACTTTGTGATTTTTCTGCTCACATGTTGTGTTGTTGTAAACTTCCTCTTTCAAATAAATATCCTCCTAACCCCCTGGAAACCAGCGTTTGTCCTGTTTTTGTGTTGCTCCTCGGCGACCCTAGACAGCCGGGTCCTAATGTTTTTTGAGCAACACACCATACTATGACGTTTTTACAATGATGGTTCTACTATGGAACCAGTTTGACATGTTCAGGTGTTCTTTGTGTGAAAACTCAGAGATTTCAGGTATCAGAAGGTGGTTTTCAACTTTCTTTGTTAACTTTCTGCTTCAACTTTAAACTAAATTTCCTTCACTAAGCCAGCCCTCTGGACTTCCAGGAAGCTGTGTTCCTATTGGCTGTCCAGGTGGCTGCTTGGTGTTATCAGGAACACCTGAGCAGCTCAGTGTCTTCCTGCTTTATTTAGCTGCAGACAAACATTTCCTCTGTTTCTCTTCACCACTGAACCGGGTTTGGCTCCAGTTGCTTTAGTTTGTTCTTTAGGCGTTGGCTTGCAGCTTCCAGCAGTAAAATCGTCTTTAATGTGTTTCTTGGTGTGTTTTAGGGCTTTGTACTGGATAGTTGTCTTGGTAAATGTGGTTCTTTAGCCACAGTTAGCACATGGTGCTAATGTGTGCAGTGATTAGTGGATTTGGTGCAGCTGAGTTGTGTCTTTATCTTGGCTGTAGTGAGTCTTTAGAGGTTTTTGGTCAGACACATTCTGTATTCTTGTTTGTGAACCAGCGTTGGTTGTCCAGAAGGTAAGAGTTCCTGTCCTGATTCTCTGTTCTCAGAGGTTCTCTGGTAGGCTGCAGGAGACTTTAGCGTTTGGGTTGTGCTAGTTTGGTTTTTGTACGGTTTCATTTGGACGACTATCTTGAGGCCCCTCCATGTGGTTTAGTGAGGTTTTCTGGAACAGTTCTACAAAGCAACCTGCAGCAGAAGAGACTTTGAGAGTTTTTAGGAAGTTCTGGAGACCAGACTTTAGAGCAGCAGAAACATTTGTCAGCAGTTTGAGCAGGAGAAGGTGAGCTTCAGAGTAGAAATGAGACAGAAACCTTCTTGACCCGTGTGGTGAGGTCCTGTACCAAGAGTTTGAGCAGGTTGTGAAGAGTCTGTAGTTCTTTGGTCTGAAAGCACAAGAAGAGTCGACTCATTAAAGGAGAAAACAGGAGATATTGTTGGTTCTTCTGTCGCTCTGCAGTTTCCAGTTTCCTTAGACTGAATATCAAGTTTATATTTTAAATGATTTCCCATGTGAGCCCAAGAAGACTTCAATAAACTCCCTCCATCCCCTGGACACAACATATTTTATTACCATGTTAAATCTTTTTTTAATAAATATGTTTTTGAGTTTTAATCATAGTTTTAGCATAGTTTTTTCTCTTTGCTTGTTTAGTTTTGTCATCTGTGTGAAAGGTGCTAAACAAATAAAGTTGAATTGATAAACTGAATAATTGACTAACTCATGATTGTGACAACAGAAGTATTTTCATTGTGATTTAAGGGTTTGTTTCATTTTTAAGGTTGGGGTTAAAATCTTGACAGAAAAAAAAGATTAAAGAAATAAACTACATTAAAAAAGCAATTAAATCAAAGGAAAAAACATTTAATACAATAAAACTTTTAAAAAGAAAATTAAACATTAAATACAATTAAATTATATTAAACAGACAAAATATTTAATTAGATAATTAAACAGAAGATACAAAACATGTAATTATGAAATTAAACAAAATTTTTTAAACAAAAATATTAAACATTAAAGATGAAATATTTTAGATAATTAAACATTTTAAAAAATACAATTAAACAAGAAGAATATTAAACATTTAAAAAATACAAAACATTTAATTAGATTATTAAACCTTTAAAAAGACAAAACATTTAATTAAAAAATTAAATGTTTAATTAGAAAATTAAATCTTAAAGACAATAAAACTTTAAATAGGAATTAAACAGAAAATACAATGAAGCATTTAAAAAGAAAATTAAACATTAAAAGGTGGTAAAACATTTAAAAAGAAAAACCTTAAAGATTTAATCGAAAAATTAAACATTGGGAAAGAAAAGGAAATTTTTCAAACAAGCCGATAAAACATTTGAAAAAACAACAATTAAACATTAAAAAGACAAAACATTTGGAAATCAAATCAGACATTAGAAAAGAATAAAAGGTGAGAAAAGAGCAAAACTAAACATTTAAGAAGAATCAAACTAAAGACAAAACATTTGAAAAGACACCAGTTAGACTTTAGAAGATCAAATTAAACAGAAGAGACAATAAAACGATCAAAAAGAGCAAAAACAGATAAAGGTCTTAAAGCGTTTTCTAGTCTGAAATGAAAACATCAAGTTGTTTCTTCAAACATTTCCTCTTTCTATGTTCTTGGTTTGATTGTGGACAGATTTACTAAGAACTCATTTCAGAAAACTGCTTTCCAGATAAAGTCTACTAGTAGTTGAAGGCATGGATCAAACTAATGTTACCTTCTGATCTCCACAAACTTTACTGTTCAGTGAAGAGAATCAAAGTTTGTTGAGGATTTCTAAAAAACCCACAGGTGAAGGTCTGAGAAGAACTCAGATGGATGGTCTAAATGTGAAATCAAGACTCATGGTCACAAGTTTTAAGGCTTCTGTTAACCAGAAAGTTCAAACTAACAGAGAAGTACTGAGAAACTTTTAAAACTTCAGTCCTCAGACTGTCTGAAGGTTCAAACTAACAGAGAACTACTCAAGAACTTTCAAGATTTCAGTCCTCAGACTGTGTGAAGGTTAAATCTAACAGAGAACTACTGTGGGACTTAGAAAATTTCAGCCCTCAGACTGTGTGAAAGCTCAAACTAACAGAGAACTACTCAGGAACTTGGAAGATATCAGTCCTTGGACTGTCTGAAAGTTCAATCTAACAGAGAACTACTGTGGGACTTAGAAAATTTCAGCCCTCAGACTGTGTGAAAGCTCAGGTCCTGAGGACTCGGGAGGTCTGGAGGCTTGGAAAGTCTTGGAACTGAGGGTTCCACCCTCCAGCACAAAGGCTGAAGTCCAACCTCCTGAGAAAAACGGTCGAGTCGAGACTCGAGTTAAAAAAAAAACTCGAAAACGACAAAAAATAGATGATAAATGCGCAAAAAAAAGAAGAATTAGTATCTGAGCGAGTAGCTCAGGGGATAAGAAGACGGACTACCAAGTGGAAGGTCGCAGGTTCAAGACCCGCCACTGGCAGTTTTCTTTCTTTGTCTTTGTCAGGATTTTGAGAAAATTTAAGAAGTGTCTGGTCTTGAACCAGCGACCTGCAGCTCCATAGGCAAATCCTTAACTCACTGAGCTACAGATCAGATAAAAAGAAATAAATTCGTCGTCCCTTTGGCATCGTAGTTCCTGAAGTGACCACATGGGTGGAGCCAAGGCGGAGTCTGGGTGGAGTCAGGGCGGAGAGTAGGCGGGGAGGTGGGTGGCGGCCTCCCCCCTCTACTCCCCCACCTCCCCCCACCACCCACCACACCTTCCCCCGCCCGACGAGTTCTTCGAGTCTCCACGAGTTCTTCGAGTCTCCACAGGTTTTCCCCAGTTTCTGGAGTTTCCACCAGGTCCGAGGCAGAACAAGTTGTCATGAAGAGGTGTTGAAGTCGGCCAGGATGGACTGACTTTTTACAGCGACTAGAAGGAAGACCACTAGAAGAGCAGGTCTTTAACCACCATCCATAAAATCCATGGAGTCGACTCCAGAGAAATGAAGGGAGGTCAACTTTTATCAACCTCCATCCAGATGTTCAACTTCATATCTTTACTTGGACATTTTTAGCACCGCAAACCTTTAGTATCACACTTTATTATCATTTATTAGGACTTTAATGGAATCCACCAGCAGATTTAGTTTTTGTTGACAAACTTTATTCTTGTCGTCGTGGGACTGCAGTATTTAAAACTGTTCCTTCTATTTGACCTCATGTTTATTAGTTTTAGTGGAGAAACTTATTTTAATTGTCCATTAGTCTCTTAAAAACCAAATAATAAATTGGATTAGTCAAGAGGTTTAAATTTCTTACTTTGTCATATTTTAAATATGACAAAAAATATAAAAATAAAGCGTCTTGAGACAATTTGACCTGTAATTGGTGTTATAGAAATAAAATTGAATTCAAATTGTATGTATCTTGTAATGTTGGAGTAATTCAGCCATATATGTTGGAAAACACATTTTCTTTGTCCATTAATCTGTTGATTGTTTTCTCCACTAATTCATTTCTTGTTTTGGTTTATAAAATGTCAAACCCAAATATATTCAGTTTACTGTCATAAAAACCAAAAAGATTTACATTCATGATGCAGGAATCAGGCAGTTTTTCACTTTTTATCTTAGTTTAGTCAGAAAGATAGTTGATAATGTGTGAATTGTTGCAGCTTGTGAGCCGTAAAAGGTTTTAATCTTTGGGGCC
Source organism: Amphiprion ocellaris (assembly GCF_022539595.1). Classification (NCBI taxonomy): domain Eukaryota; kingdom Metazoa; phylum Chordata; class Actinopteri; family Pomacentridae; genus Amphiprion; species Amphiprion ocellaris. The sequence goes on from NC_072771.1 coordinate 37,390,987, forward strand.
GAGTGTCAGAAAACATTTAGAAACCAACATCAACAAAACACTCAACAAAGATTTGAACATCATTAAAGGGAAATCCAACTTTTGCATGACAATGTCTAATTAAAGGACATTTATTTCCAACGTAAATGTGTGATATTCATCCTCTGGAGCTTTCTCTTCACATCGTCTTCCACCTGGACTGGTTTGGTCGGGAGCATGTGCAACAAACATTTGAAAAACTGCACTTTAACATCAATGAATGACACTGAAGTTTAATCTCTACATAAATGAGACTGAGTCTGGATGTGCTGCTCTGTCATTAACTCCTAAGTTTAGGGAAAGTTCAAACAAAAGAGGACAGTTCAGATCAGACTTGAGAATGAGCTTATTTTGAACAAACATCTCAGACTTTCTGAGCTTCAGCACCTCTAGCAAGATATTTTAACAACAAGCAACTCAAGAGATCCAGAAGTTGGAGAGAGTTAGCTTTAGCTGAGCCAAAGAACATGTGGGACGCTAACCTAGCAAACATTTCAGACTTTTCTCTGTGAATTCTGAGAAATAATTTCCTATTTAATGACAGAGCTACACATCTTAACTCAGTCTCATTAAAACAGACTCTAATTCAGTGTCATCCATCCATATTAAAGTGCAGTTACCCAAAATGTTTGTTGCATGAGCTCCAACAAAACCTGTCCAGGTAGAAGGCCACTTTGACAAACAGGAAGTGGAAGATTCCAAGCAGATTTATAGAAGGGGGAACCGGACTGTACTAAGTGTGGTCCAGTATAGAGGGGTGTTTTGTGGGTTTTTAAGGCTGATAATGATTATTAGTGAGACATTTGGAGTAGATATTCATTTGCAGTAAATGAAAGTATTTAAAATCTTGGAGTTAAACTTAGAAGAACACAAACTCTAACAGAAAACTTTGTTGATACGTTTTTGTTTTGTTTACAGATGTTAAGTTAAAGGAGTGTTATTCATGACATATAACCAATCAAATCACTCCAGAAGTCAGAGCGACCACAGGTAGATAAGGTTCAGAGCCAAAGTAGCGCCATTCTTAAACGTATTTATTACCGTAAATCAGTAAAAAAAATAAAATACTGCTAATCAGTAAATCAGTCAGCCCACAATTACTACAATTCTACAATGTATATCTCTTTCCTTTGACTTGTTATTTCTACAATCTACGATGTATATGATGGTGTTTTTTCATACCAAAGGCTCTACTATGATGTTTTCTAAGAGACATACCATACTATGGTTGTTCTGGCTCTGGGTCGCTGCACTCCTCCTCTGTTGTTTTCTGGATTGTTCTCAGCTGCATGTCTTCATCCACCAGGCCTCCGTTGACTCGTCCTTACTATACTATGTCGAAAAAAAAATGCGATTTTTCAAACATGTTGTAAAAACGTGCCATATGATGAAATAATGTAAAGTAGGCCGTGAAAAATGCTCCAGCAAGGTTTTCTTTGAAAAAAAAAATCATCATGAATTTTGGCACAAAAAAACGCCTTACTATACTATGTCGAAAAAAAAATGCGATTTTTCAAACATGTTGTAAAAACGTGCCATATGATGAAATAATGTAAAGGAGGCCGTGAAAAACACTCCAGAAAGGTTTTCTTTGAAAAAAAAATCATCATGAATTTTGGCGCAAAAAAACGCCTTACTATACTATGTCGAAAAAAAATGTGATTTTTCAAACATGTTGTAAAAACGTGCCATATGATGAAATAATGTAAAGGAGGCCGTGAAAAACACTCCAGAAAGGTTTTCTTTGAAAAAAAAATCATCATGAATTTTGGCGCAAAAAAAACGCCTTACTATACTATGTCGAAAAAAAATGTGATTTTTCAAACATGTTGTAAAAACGTGCCATATGATGAAATAATGTAAAGGAGGCCGTGAAAAACACTCCAGAAAGGTTTTCTTTGAAAAAAAAAATCATCATGAATTTTGGCGCAAAAAAACGCCTTACTATACTATGTCGAAAAAAAATGTGATTTTTCAAACATGTTGTAAAAACGTGCCATATGATGAAATAATGTAAAGGAGGCCGTGAAAAACACTCCAGAAAGGTTTTCTTTGAAAAAAAAATCATCATGAATTTTGGCGCAAAAAAACGCCTTACTATACTATGTCGAAAAAAAATGCGATTTTTCAACATGTTGTAAAAACGTGCCATATGATGAAATAATGTAAAGGAGGCCGTGAAAAACACTCCAGAAAGGTTTTCTTTGAAAAAAAAATCATCATGAATTTTGGCGCAAAAAAAACGCCTTACTATACTATGTCGAAAAAAAATGCGATTTTTCAACATGTTGTAAAAACGTGCCATATGATGAAATAATGTAAAGGAGGCCGTGAAAAACACTCCAGAAAGGTTTTCTTTGAAAAAAAATCATCATGAATTTTGGCGCAAAAAAAACGCCTTACTATACTATGTCGAAAAAAAAAGCGATTTTTCAACATGTTGTAAAAACGTGCCATATGATGAAATAATGTAAAGGAGGCCGTGAAAAACACTCCAGAAAGGTTTTCTTTGAAAAAAAAATCATCATGAATTTTGGCGCAAAAAAAACGCCTTACTATACTATGTCGAAAAAAAATGCGATTTTTCAAACATGTTGTAAAAACGTGCCATATGATGAAATAATGTAAAGGAGGCCGTGAAAAACACTCCAGAAAGGTTTTCTTTGAAAAAAAAATCATCATGAATTTTGGCGCAAAAAAAACGCCTTACTATACTATGTCGAAAAAAAATGCGATTTTTCAACATGTTGTAAAAACGTGCCATATGATGAAATAATGTAAAGGAGGCCGTGAAAAACACTCCAGAAAGGTTTTCTTTGAAAAAAAAATCATCATGAATTTTGGCGCAAAAAAAACGCCTTACTATACTATGTCGAAAAAAAAATGCGATTTTTCAAACATGTTGTAAAAACGTGCCATATGATGAAATAATGTAAAGGAGGCCGTGAAAAACACTCCAGAAAGGTTTTCTTTGAAAAAAAAAATCATCATGAATTTTGGCGCAAAAAAAACGCCTTACTATACTATGTCGAAAAAAAATGTCGATTTTTCAACATGTTGTAAAAACGTGCCATATGATGAAATAATGTAAAGGAGGCCATGAAAAACACTCCAGAAAGGTTTTCTTTGAAAAAAAAAATCATCATGAATTTTGGCGCAAAAAAAACGCCTTACTATACTATGTCGAAAAAAAAATGCGATTTTTCAAACATGTTGTAAAAACGTGCCATATGATGAAATAATGTAAAGGAGGCCGTGAAAAACACTCCAGAAAGGTTTTCTTTGAAAAAAAAATCATCATGAATTTTGGCGCAAAAAAACGCCTTACTATACTATGTCGAAAAAAAAATGTGATTTTTCAAACATGTTGTAAAAACGTGCCATATGATGAAATAATGTAAAGGAGGCCGTGAAAAACACTCCAGAAAAGCTTTCTTTGAAAAAAAAAATCATCATGAATTTTGGCGCAAAAAAACGCCTTACTATACTATGTCGAAAAAAAAATGTGATTTTTCAA